>NC_088227.1:6382315-6657692 GCF_036934945.1 Oncorhynchus masou masou
ATTTACCCGTAGTATGTACTGTCTATGCACACTAGGTAAGACCTGGGCGGACCACCCCCTGTAATTTGGTTAGTGAGCCAGGTGGTGCTAGTTAGGTAAGTTGTGGGTAGGTAGGAGAGGGGGCTCTTCATCTTTTACTTTTGTTGCTTTGCACCAGTCCAGCCCCTTTTCCCCAAAGTACCGTGTGCAAAGGAATGAATTCCCTGTTAAAGGTAACATTCCCTGCCTCTGTCATTCTTACCCGCACCTACAGTCACATACCTCTTTCACTCCAAGGGGAGTTGAGTGTAGCAGGGTGTTGCGTTCCCCCCTCCAAGAGGCTTGCGTAACAGGGAGCATTGCTGCACAGCTATTTTCAAATCTCTCCTGGGATGTTCGATTGGGCTCTGGCTAGGCCACTCAAGGACATTCAGAGACTTATCTCGAAGCCACTCCTGCGTTGTCTCGGCTGTGTGTTTAGGGTCGTTGTCCTGTTGGAAGGTGAACCTTCGCCCTAGTCTGAGGTCCTGAGCGCTCTGGAGGTGTTCATCAAGGATCTCTCTGTACTTTGCTCAGTTCATGTTTCCCTCGATCCTGACTACAATGGTTGCTCAATGAAAAGTGTTGTGATTATACTGCTGGACTTAGAGGTAATTTGTGGTTTAGTACAGTACCCTGCATCACTGCTTCATTTCTCCAGACCAGCACAAGGGGGAGTTAGAGCACTGATTTATGATTTTGGGTCCCAATATATAAGCCAAGTAGATATAAGCCAAGTAGAAATGATGAGAAAATTGAATGATGAGGATGAAGGTGGTGATTGAATTTAGAACAATACTGTAAGAATTGCTATTCCTCTGTCCTGCACGCGCACACCCTGTTTGTTTCTACTCGTCGGTAATACTTACGAAAAATGTTGTTAAACTAAGGTTTTTATTATATTCCATGATATTCTTAAAATATATGTGTTGACTGAATATAAGTGATGTCTGCTAAATAATCAAGTTGATGGCACCGTCATATAGCCTCGGCACCTACATAAAGCTGAGTGACTCAGTCATATAGCCTCGGCACCTACATAAAGCTGAGTGACTCAGTCATATAGCCTCGGCACCTACATAAAGCTGAGTGACTCAGTCATATAGCCTCGGCACCTACATCAAGCTGAGTGACTCAGTCATATAACCTCAGCACCTACATCAAGCTGAGTGACTCAGTCATATAGCCTCGGCACCAACATAAAGCTGAGTGACTCAGTCATATAGCCTCGGCACCTACATAAAGCTGAGTGACTCAGTCATATAGCCTCGGCACCTACATAAAGCTGAGTGACTCAGTCATATAGCCTCGGCACCTACATCAAGCTGAGTGACTCAGTCATATAGCCTCGGCACCTACATAAAGCTGAGTGACTCAATCATATAGCCTCGGCACCTACATCAAGCTGAGTGACTCAGTCATATAGCCTCGGCACCAACATAAAGCTGAGTGACTCAGTCATATAGCCTCGGCACCTACATCAAGCTGAGTGACTCAGTCATATAGCCTCACCTACATCATGCTGAGTGACTCAGTCATATAGCCTCGGCACCTACATAAAGCTGAGTGACTCAGTCATATAGCATCGGCACCAACATAAAGCTGAGTGACTCAGTCATATAGCCTCGGCACCAACATAAAGCTGAGTGACTCAGTCATATAGCCTCGGCACCTACATAAAGCTGAGTGACTCAGTCATATAGCCTCGGCACCTACATAAAGCTGAGTGACTCACTCATATAGCCTCGGCACCTACATAAAGCTGAGTGACTCACTCATTCATGGCTTTGGATCAAAGTAAATAAGCACCAACATTCTAACTGTTAGTCTTTAATAATAAAGAAACGATCTGGTTGTCCTGGCCTGGACACCATGTACAGTATTATAATAGCCCATTATGGGCTATTAGCAGGACAATATACGCTTACCAACACCTTTCTGTAGTTTGATACTTTGTGCTTCAGATCCTATAAATCCAAGGCAATTGATCAACGTTAAAAACTTTGTGGATGGGGCCTCCCGAGTGTCGCAGCTGTATAAGACACTGCATCTCAGTGCAAACTGCGTTGCTACAGGTGCTAGTTCGATGCCAGATGCGAATGGGAGACCTATGAGGCCTTTTGTTGGTTTTTCTCCCTCTAAAAACACAAAGAAATCATTCTAAATAACAAACTGGCTTTATTTACAAATTGGTAAGAATGTCTCACCTCATGTTCAACAATGGCCTTTTTCTCGCTCACTCTAAGTTATTTGAAAATGAAATAATTTCCAAAATATAGTTTTTTTTAAACAAATTGATTATTATTAATTAATTTAGAATGATATAAAAGCCAATTAGATATTTTCACAGATCAGATTTGCCCTAATGAAATCTGCCCCTTAGATATTAATTTAGAATACTCCAATCCTCTAAATGTAATTATTGTTGGAGAGTCACGTCATTGAAAAAAATATGTTTTCGATATACTGGTGGCCTACCATAGGGGACATGAGTCTCACTAGTGTTGAGTAATGTGGTGTAGGTCTTATTTATTTAAAGAGCATATTGAAGTTAGAAGGAACACGATTTGAAGCAATAGTCTACAACTATTTTATCACCGTTTCACCCTGCTCTGAGACCAGCATTGGGACTGATCTTGATAAATCAATACATTTTTACTTTCACTTTCTCCATTGGGGCATTGGTTAGACTACAATTAGGGTGTGGAAATGTTATGCTCGTTGTACAGTAGCCTACTCCCGACTGTCACTTTGTACTGTCTCAGAGCTCTATGGACAATTCCTTTGAACTCATGGCTTGGTTTTTGCTCTGACATGCACTGTCAACTGGTGGGACCTTATATAGACAGGTGTGTGCCTTTCCAAATCATGTCCAATCAATTGAATTTACCACAGTTGGACTCCAAGTTGTAGAAACATCTCAATGATGATCAATGGAAACAGGATGCACCTGAGCTCTTATGTAAATAAGGTATTTCTGTTTTTAATTTTCATACATTTGCTATTTCTTAATACCTGTTTTTGCTTTGTCATTATGGGGTATTGTGTGTAGATTGATGAGGGAAAATTCTAATTTAATCAATTTTAGAATAAGGCTGTAATGTAAAAAAATAGGGGTCTGAATACGTATGTATATATGTATATATATATACACTACAATTCAAAAGTTTGGGGTCACTTAAAAATGTCCTTGTTTTTGAAAGAAAAGCTAATTGATCAGAAATACAGTGTAGACATTGTTCGTGTTGTAAATGACGATTGTAGCTGGAAATGGCAGATTTTTTATGGAATATCTACATATGCATACAGAGGCCCATTATCAGCAACCATCACTCCTGTGTTCCAATGGCACGTTCTGTTAGATAATCCAAGTTTATCATTTTGAAAGGCTAATTGGTCATTAGAAAACCCTTTTGCAATTATGTTAGCACAGCTGAAAACTGTTGTTTTGATGAAAGAAGCAATAAAACTGGCCTTCTTTTGACTAGTTGAGTATCTGGAGCATCAGTATTTGTGGGTTCGATTACAGGCTCAAAATGGATAGAAACAAAGGACCTTCTTCTGAAACTCATCAGTCTATTCTTGTTCTGAGAAATGAAGGCTATTTCATGTGAGAAATTGACAAGAAACGGAAGATCTCGTACAACGCTGTGTACTTCTTCCTTCACATAACAGCACAAACTGGCTCTAACCAGAATAGAAAGAGGAGTGGGAGGCCCCGGTGCACAACTGAGCAAGAGGACAAGTACATTAGAGTGTCTAGCTTGAGAAACAGACACCTCACAAGTCCTCAGCTGGCAGCTTCATTAAATAGTACCCGCAAAACACCAGTCTCGACGTCAACAGTCAAGAGGCAACTCCAGGATGCTGGCCTTCTAGGCAGAGTTGCAAAGAAAAAGCCATATCTCAGACTGGCCAATAAAAAGAAAAGATTAAGATGGGCAAAAGAACACAGACACTGGACAGAGGAACTCTGTCTCGAAGGCCAGCATCCTGGAGTCGCCTCTTCACTGTTGACGTTGAGACTCTGTATGCCTATGTAGATATTACATTAAAAATATGCCGTTTCCAGCTACAATAGTCATTTACAACATTAACAATGTCTACACTGTATTTCCGATCAATTTGATGTTATTTTAATGGACAAAAACAAGGTAATTTCTATGTGACCCCAATCTTTTGAACGGTTGTGTACATACTGAACAAAAATATAAACACAACAAGTGTTGGTTCCATGTTTCATGAGCTGAAGTAAAATATTCCATAAATGTTCCATATGCACAAAAACATATTTCTCTGGTGCGGAGGAGTATTTCTGTCTGTCGCCCTTTTGAGTGGAAAAACTCATTCTGATTGGCTGGCCCTGGTTCCCAAGTGGGTGGGCCTATGCCCTATGCCAGTCTTGAAATCCATAAATTAGGGCCTAATTAATTTATTTCAATTGACTGGTTTCCTTCTATGAACTGTGACTCAGTAAAATCTTTGAAATTGTTTGCACGTTGCTTTTATATTTTTGTTCAGTATATACAGTATATATATTTTTACACACATTACATCTAAATAAAGGTGCTTAGCCAAATAGAACATAACTGAGCGCATTTGTGGAGTTAGCTGATGAACGCAACTTTTTTAATGACAATTTTGAATCTATTAAAAAATAAAGTGCACTAAATGGTGCTCAAGGATTCAAGAGGAGGTGACGATTACAAGAGGGGACCATTTCATGCTTCAACAGATGCAGTAAAAAAAAACAGTGAGAGGAAGGACGTGAACTTTCAACTAAGTGATTATAGGACGCAGTTGGAAGATTGTTCAAGAAGGGGATGGGATGCTAGCCTGAGTCCAGATATGTTTGTGCTGTTCTGCCATCTCTTTATTTCTATCACTGTCACACCAAATGACAGCAATGCAGTTGGCAAGACAGCGCACACAGATCTGGGGTCAGGTTAGATGGTGTTACTTGTGCAGCCAGGTCAGTTGTTTTGGAATGACAGGTGGTCACGGTGGCATGGCTCCATAGAAGCAGGTCGTGCATGGGCGCTCCCACAATCTTGCTACGGCCAATCACCACAGCGTTCTTCCCTGCCACTGACGTGCCTATACGTGCAGACACAATTGGGGACCATTACACATTGCTCCATTTCATTCTCACACATACACATACTTGGCGATTTTCAAGTAATGATTTTTTAAATTATTACGTATATTTTTATTTTATAATGTTATATAATGTAAATATTGTCAGGTCCGGTCATACATTTATCAGTAAAGCACAAACCCGATTAAGACCCTGACAAGCATCATAAACAAGGAAAACTGCCTTAAAGCATCCAGTTTCGTGCTTATGTGCGTTTCAAGGGAAGTGTTTGTGTATCGTTCGGCTACTATACAATAATCTCCATGGCAACAATAAGAGGTGTGTGACCCTCACCTGTCTGGCTAATGAGCTTCATGCAGCCTTTAGGAGTACAAGGGATGAAACAGTCCCCCAGGTCCCCCCGAGAGAGCTTCCCCGCGTTGATACTGGTCAGCCTGAGAACACACACACACATACAAATCTATAGCATCACATTTCACATGCAATGGATGCTAAGGAATAGGTCCCCCACCCCACACTCTCGCTCTCTCTATCTCTCTATAAAACACACACACACAATCAAACAAACAATGCCGACTGTGCCAGACACAAACACTTCCATAAACTGAGAGCTTCCGGAAATGTTCTAAACTTCCAATCTGCGGAAGTTATTTTGGGGACATGGATTGATATTGGGGCCTCCTCTGACTTGTGTCATAGTTTATACGACCTGCAGAACAAATCACTACTGCCCTAAGATGTGGACAAGGAATCAATTGTACTCATCACTTGCCTAAATTGGACAAGCTCGTCTAAATTGGACCAGCTTGACTAAATTGGACCAGCTTAATTTCCAAGCTCTCCCACAGTGTGAGAAATGACTTGTACAAGTCTGCCTATACACTATCCAAACCCCTTCAAAAAGTCCACTCTGTCGCCTCCAACAAATCTTACTGATGCGCTAGCTCGATCACGTACCCTCAATATATTTGCTCTAGTTCCACACCAGTGCTTGAATCAAACGGCTGTGTACACACTAAAAAAAGATACTACACTATTTGCCCTTAGGAGGTCTGCGTCCTGAATGGCACCAAATTCCCTTTATAGTGCAATTATTTTGACCAGATGCCCAAATGGCCATGACCATAGAAGTTGGCAAGACAGCACAAATCATGGTGGCTGAAACCAGACCAAAGGGAGGCAGATTGAACTGGAAGAGACCGGAGCCTCAGGGAGTGGTTGTGGTGTGTGTGAAAGTATTTGTTTTTTCATGTGTTTGGGAGTTGTTTTGGGGGGTGAGTGGGGAGGGGGTCGTAGTGGTGGTGGTGGTGTTTGTGTGTTGGGGGGGAAACGCTTATTATTATTTTATTTAAAAAATATATTTAACCTTTATTTAACTAGGCAAGTCAGTTAAGAACACATTCTTATTTACAATGACGGCCTGTCAGCTGTAAGTGGGTTAACTGCCTTGTTCCGGGGCAGAACGACAGATTTTTACCTTGTCAGCATTATGACCAATAAACATATATTTTATATGATTACGATATTTACAGCTGACAGACTTCTCTTTTGCTCAGAAACTGAAAAACAATTAAACTAAATAGTGACTGATTTCAGCAGGTCATGTTACTCTCAAGACAGGTCAACAGCGTCCATTGTGCTGCTGAATTGCAAGTGCAGTATGACTCTCTTTTGCTCAAATTAGGTTTGTCCCTCAAATATAAATAACTATACACTATGTTAATATCTAAGTATGTCTTAAGTGTAAAAAAGTAAACGATTGATTACTTAAAAACCCTGGTGACAAACAGCTCCTCACTGCCACTATGAGCTTATTGTGAAAGGTGTGACCGTGTAAGCTAATAGTAACAGTAGCAACAGAAGTAACAGTAGGCCTACTACTCACAGTACAAACAATAGTAATAGTATGTTTCGATGTTCATATCAATAGTAGCATACAGGGGTTGGAACCGGTTCAGGGAACAGAACTGAAAACTGGAAAAGAAAGGCATCAACAAACAGGACCAGAACCCGGTACGAAAGTGATCTATACTGTTCTGGAACATAACTGTTATTTTAAAAGCATGTGAACCAGTTAATAAAGTATTTTATCCAGACATTTTCCACAAAAAAATGCAACAAAGCACCTTTGCAAAGCCCTCCCTTTTTGTCAATCAGAAAATTATTCCATCGTCTGCCTGCCAGCTGAAAATCTTGATAATATGTGTGCGTGTAGGCTACCTACCCATCCCCCTCCGAAACATAGCAGTAGCCTACTGATGTTACAAAAATGATTCAGAAGATCCGGAGAGTGATTTTTTAATTAGAGAAGAATGGATGAACCTTTCCAGTGCTAGTCAGGGATACTATAGTTATCACATGTCACATTAGATCCATTATCTACAAAAAGGTAAGAAGGGTTTTTAATTTTGGTGCCGCTCTGCACACACACGCTTGTTAGCTAGCTAGCTTCTCTGGTCCAACATTAAGCCAACTCTGAAGTTAAAATACAATCAAAGTTCCCCCTCTCGCTCTTTCTTTCAAGCAAAGCCTTCTAGTCCACCCTCTCGCTCCTTCTCCACCCGCAAAATCTCAGCTGCATCTTGCGCCTGACACTTGTCTTTCCATCATGCGTGTAAACGACTCACTGAGCTATAGCTTGTCTGCTCCATAGCACACTGCATGATTGTTGAAGTAATTTAATGTTGAGCTAAATGTAAAGAAAAGAGAAGGATTTCAGAGGTTTAAAAAGGACAGAAAGGAACTACATGAACCGGTACTTTTTTGGGGACTTCGAACATGTTCAGAACCTTATTTTGCTGGTTGAAACGGGAAAAAAATAATAATGGTTTTGTTCAGAACAAAACAACTGGAAAATGATTTAGGTTCCAACCCCTGGTAACACATGCAGGCTCCCTGTGAGAGTTGTCACTTACCCATCCACATCCTTTTCTGGGGCCACGGCATTAGTCACCTTCTCTGTGTCCATGGGGTTGATAGAGTCCAGTGGCAGCTGGACAATGAGGCCGTGGACCTCTAGGTTCTCATTGACCTCTACAATTCTACGGAGGACCTGTGCAGGCCAAGGTTTTAGAGTGGTGGTCAGGGATTGGTGAAGAAGTGCTAGTACAGAATAACAACATAGCCCTATTATTAAAATAATATCAAACTTGTTTAAAAGTTCATATGAGGAGTAATCACAATATCAAACTTGCTTGATTTTTTTATATTTCAAATGCTTTTCAAGGCCTGTATCTTTTTTGCTTAGGTAGAGGATTCAATGCCCCTCTTACGCAAATGTGCCAAATGTTGTATCCATATCTATATATTTTAGATGCTCCTTGTTCAGGCTCTTCCCACTGGTCACCAACATCAATTCAACGTCTATTCCACGTTGGTTCAACGTATCTCCATTGAAATTATGTAGAAACAACATTGATTCAACCAGTGTGTTCCAAGTAGGTTGAAATACACACACTACTCTGGCCGTATAGGGGCATGTACAATACCAGTCAAATGTTTGGCACACCTACTCATTCAAGGGTTTTTCTTTATTTTGACTATTTTCTACAACTAACAACAATTTTATAGTAACCAAAAAAGTGTTAAACAAATCAAAATATAGTTTATATTTGAGATTTTTCAAAGGAGCCACCCTTTGCCTTGATAACAGCTTTGTACACTCTTGGCATTCTCTCAACCAGCTTCAACTGGAATGCTTTTCCAAGAGTCTTGAAGGAGTTCCCACATATGCTGAGCACCGTTCCTGCTTTTCCTTCACTCTGCTTTCCAACTAATCCCAAACCATCTCAAATGGGTTGAGGTTGGGATTGTGGAGGCCAGGTCACCTGATGCAGCACTCCATCACTCTCCTTCTTGGTCAACTAGCCCTTACACAGCCTGGAGGTGTGTTGGGTCATTGTCCTGTTGAAAAACAAATGATAGTCCCACTAACAGCAAGCCAGATGGGATGGCGTATCGCTGCAGAATGATGTGGTAGCCATGCTGGTTAAGTGTGCCTTGAGTTCTAAATAAAGCACTGACAGTGTCACCAGAAAAGCACCCCCACACCATCATAATGCTTCACGGTGGGAACCGCACATGCAAAGATTATCCGTTCACCTACTCTGCATCTCTCAAAGAAACGACGGTTGGACCCAAAGATCTCACATTTGGACTCATCAGACCAAAGGACAGATTTCTAATGTCCACTGCTCATGTTTCTTGGCCCAAGCAAGTCTCTTCTTATTATTTGTGTCCTTTAGTAGTGGTTTCTTTGCAGTTATTTGACCATGAAGGCCTGATTCACTTATTTGGGCTGAAATTTCTGATTCTGGTAACTCTGATGAACTTATCCTCTGCAGCCGAGTTAACTCTGGGTCTTCCTTTCCTGTGGCGGACCTCATGAGAGCCAGTTTCATCATAGCGCTTGATGGTTTTTGCATCTGCACTTCAAGAAACTTTCAAAGTTCTTGAAATTTTCCGCATTGAATGACCTTCATGTCTTAAAGCAATGATGTACTGTCATTTCTCTTTGCTTATTTGAGCTGTTCTTTCCATAATATGGACATGGTCTTTTACCAAATAGGGCTATCTTCTGTATACCACCCCTACTTTGTCACAACTGATTAGCCAAATGCATTAAGAAGGAAATAAATTCCACAAATTAACTTTTAATAGGGATCACATGTTATTTGAAATGCATTCCATGTGACTACCTCATGAACTGGTTGTGATAATGCCAATAGTGTGCAAAGCTGTTGTCACACCAGCCTTCGCTTTGGCTCCCCCTCCTGTCCAACTCAGGCATTAGGTGTCGCCTGCCTTCTCGCTGCTGGTCGAACCTGTTGCTGGAAAACACCTTTCACTCATCAACCCTGGACTTGTCTCGTCATCATTACACACACCTGGTTCCAATCCCCACTCTATCACTGTATACATGCTCCCTCTGCCATTTGTCTTTGTCAGTCATTGCAAATGTTACTTGTTTTCCTGAAAGGAAACCTCTCCTACTATTTCCTGAATGCTAAATATTTTGCCCTTTGGGTTCTGAAGATGTATTTTTTTCACAACAGCATTTAGGTTTCTTCCCGCTTTGATCTATTTTGTTAAAATAAACTCAGTAGTACTAAACCTGCGACTGCCTCCGGCCTACTCCTCTCTACTACCACAGTGACAGCTGTCATCATGGCTACTTTGAAGAATCTCAAATATAAAATATATGTCGATTTAAAAAAAAGCTTTTTTGGTTACTACATGATTCCATTTGTGTTATTTCATAATTGTGATGTCTTCACTATTATTCTACAATATAGAAACTAGTAAAAATAAAGAAAAACCCTGTGTCCAAACTTTCATCAAAACATAACATGGATGTAGTGGCTGTACTTCTTACCTCATCCTCTGTTGCAGTCTTTGGCAGTCTCACATGGCTGGCATTGATTCCAATCTATAGAAATGGTGGCAGTGATTAGCATTCTCATTGCAAGTATACATCAAATAGCTAGCATGTGTTACTATCGACGCTCTCCTGCCACAGTGCTTACCTCAGCTGCGGCTTTTAGCTTCATGCTAATGTAGAGGTTAGAATCGTCTCTGTCACCCACCTGAAACACACACAGTCCTGTATAACTAACCTTGTGCGGACACACAATTCAGTCCCATTCAAAATCCTATTTTCCCTAACCCTAGATACTAAAATTAACCTTAGCTCCTCACCCTAACACTAATTCTAACCTTAACCCTTAAACCCCTAAAAATACTATTTGACCTTGTGGGGACAAAAATGTCCCCATGTCCCCAAATTTTGGTTTGCTTAAAACCTGTTGCGACTCTAGGGGCAGTATTTCATTTTTGGAAAAAAAAGTTCCCGTTTTAAACGGGATATTTTGTCAGGACAAGATGCTAGAATATGCATATAATTGACAGCTTTGGATAGAAAACACTCTAACATTTCCAAAACTGTAAAGATATTGTCTGTGAGTATAACAGAAATTATGTTGCAGGCGAAAGCCTGAGAAAAATCCAATCCGGAAGTGCCCCATATTTTGAAAGCGCTGCGTTCCAATGAGTCCCAATTGAGCTGTGAATGTGCTATCAACCAGTTTACACTTTCTACGTATTCCCCAAGGTGTCTACAGCATTGTGACGTAGTTTTACGCATTTATGTTGAAGAATAGCCGTAGGCGGCTACATTGCGTAAGTGGTCATCTGATGGCGCCCAGGGGGACTCTCGAATAAAATACAGAGGTAACCATTACTCCAATCGGTCCTACTGAAAAACAAATTGTCCCGACGGATATATTATCGAATAGATATTTGAAAAACAACTTGAGGATTTATTATAAACAACGTTTGCCATGTTTCTGTCGATATTATGGAGCTAATTTGGAATATTTTTAGCTGTTTTCGTGACTGCAATTTCTGACCGATTTCTCAGCCAAACGTGAAGAACAAACAGAGCTATTTCGCCTACAAAAATAATATTTTGGGAAAAATGAACTTTGGCTATCTACCTGGGAGTCTCGTGAGTGAAAACATTCGAAGTTCATCAAAGGTAAACGATTTAATTTGATTGCTTTTCTGATTTGTGAAAAGGTTGCCAGCTGCTAGCAAGGCATAATGCTATGCTAGGCTATCGATAAACTTACACAAATGCTTGTCTAGCTTTGGCTGTAAAGCATATTTTGAAAATCTGAGATGACAGGGTGATTAACAAAAGGCTAAGTTGTGTCTCAATATATTTCATTTGTGATTTTCATGAATAGGAATATTTTCTAGGGATATTTATGTCCGTTGCGTTATGCTAATTAGTGTCAGGCGATGATTACGCTCCCGCATGCGGGATGGGGAGTCAGTAGTGGTTAAAATAAGTATAGTTAAACACATCTATAGATGCACACACCAAATAGGATTTTAATAACAAAACCATACTAGAATATTCTGTATGTATATTGTTTTATCAAGTTACACAGCTTCAAATGCTAAACATGGAGCTCGAATGCTCTCCAGCTACACATCAACAACAAATAAAGAGCATGTACCATTTTCCCAAGTCTGTATATCAGCTATCCTATCACAGAGTAAGCTGAGCAAAAACTGATGAATAAGTGTAGAGATTAAATGAATTACTAAATGTATAATTAAATGCAAATGATTCATTGTAGTTGATAAAACAGAAGTTATACAAAAGAAATAGAAAACAATAATCTACTTGTGGTGTTGGGATACATGTTACTCAACAAAACAATGTTTACAATTTGAAACAAAAAAGAACACTGAAAACATTTCAATATTCACTGAGTGCACAAAACATTAGGAACACCTGCTCTTTCCATGACAGACTGTCCAGATGAATGCAAGTGAAAGCCATGATCACTTACTGATGTTTCCTGTGAAATCCAGAAGGGGTTGAAGTGGAGGAGATTAAAGAAGAATTAGAGAATTAGGAGAATTAGAGAATTAGGCGGTTAAAGAAGGATTGTTAAGCCTTGAGACAACTGAGACATGGATTGTTTATGGGCAAGACAAAATATTGAAGTGCCTTTGAACAGGGTATGGTAGGCACACCGGTTTGAGTGAGCCAAGAATTGCAACGCTGCTGCATTTTTTTTTATACTCAACAGTTTCTCATGTATATCAAGAATGGTCCACCACCCAAAGGACAACCAGCCAACTTGACATAACCGTGGGAAGCATTGGAGTCAACATGGGCCAGTATCCCTATGGAACGCTTTCGACTCCTTGTAGAGTCCATGCCCTGATGGATTGAGGCTGTTCTGAGGGCAAAAGTGGGTGCAACTCAATGTTAGGAATGTGTTGCTAAGGTTTAGTACACTCACTGTATATTCTGTTGTTTTGAATGAATTGGGCCTCTGAATATTTGAGCAAGGTTATGTAAGACTTGGAAGGGCTACAGAGGGGAAACCTCACAGTTAGAAAACAAATCAACGGTGAAGTAGCCTATCGTTATAAGGCGAGCAAAACAATCAACACATTTACCGAAAGCTCATCTGAAGAAGAAATAATTAAGAAAAGAAAAACAGCTCAAAAGAACACACTCTGGTAATGAAATAAGGAAACATACACAAAGGGGCCTTTCACACTACTGTGCAGAGTTGAGCCAAACTGAAGCAAGCTGTACTGAGCCGGCCTCATTATTAAGCCTCCACCACAGTTGCTGGAATTGTGCTGGAAAGGACAAAGTGAGGAGAAAATATCCAAGCAACACAGTTTGGGTTGGCAGGATAATGGGAAAAGGGTCAAAGACACACCTGCAACACTACCAGACCTGGCCGGAAGCCAGGGAACTGGCCCCTCATCTTGTCCAAGTCCTCTTTCAACCTTTCTCTCACCAGCCTGTGTTGAACAAGAACAAGAACAACCACATTGTAACATTAGTTACACTTTCTATGAAGCTGATATAATGCATTATAAACACACTCGTAGAATGAACAACGACATTGAAACATTGGTAACATTTTCAATGAATCCCATGCCCATAATAACTTAGAAACGCACTCATTGTCTCTACCTTCTTGCCCTTTGTCCTGTTGTCTGTGTCCATTTGTACCATGTTTTGTGCTGCTACCATGTTGTGTTGCTACCATGCTGTGTTGTCATGTGTTGCTGCCTTGCTATGTTGTTGTCTTTAGGTCTCTCTTTATGTATTGTCGTCTCTCTTGTCGTGATGCGTGTTTTGTCCTATATTTATATATATATATATTTTAGATTTTCAATCTCAGTCCCCGTCCCCACAGGAGGCCTTTGCCTTTTAGTCGACCGTCATTGTAAATAAGAATTTGTTCTTAACTGACTTGCCTCGTTAAATAAAGGTAAAATAAAAAAAATAAGAAAGAACAAACACGATATAACATTCAGCACTCCCCCGTATCAAACTCCATGACCTCCACGAGGCATCTTCACTCCAACATGCTGTGATATCACCGAGTCATAGGCTACTCACTGAGACGTCTTGTTGCCCGAGACAATTGTCGCCAGGTGGCGCCTGCCTCCTCTGCATCCTGTGGACCCTAGACGGAGGGTGAGGGCGGCGAAGGAAAGCATGGCTGACAACTGGAGAAAGATGGCTGGATGGAGAAATGAAGAGAAATAATAATGGATAGATGGTAAAGGGATTTTAACAGGCCCAGAGAACAGAAAAGGGAACTGCATCCACTACAACTACAGTGCAACATTACATCCCATTATGAACAATTGAAAACATCACAAGTGCCAGTTACAACTATAATAATAATAATAAATTACATTTGGATGTAAATCACAAAGCTCTTATAGTGCAAGTCAGAAAACTGCAAACCCATACAGCAAGCTAGAAAACTGCAAACCCATACAACAACTTGCTCAAAAGATTCTGCTATTGATTACAACCATGACTACTTGCAGAAGTTGTTAGCTGCAATGTTGCAATATCTTACAATCATGTAATAACAGATTACAACTATATTATTATACAATAATTGTATTATTATTTTTGTTATTATAAATATTTGAAAATTAAGAGACATAAAAATGACTTACCAGACTTAATGCAATGTCCAGAAGTGGATCTAGTCTCTTGAGGACCAGGTCAGCCACCAAGTGATCCACACTCCAACATAGTGGTCTAGGCAACTCCTCTTATCAGTGTGTGTGTGTGTGTGTGTGTGTGTGTGTAGCGCCCACTCTTTCTCACTCTCTGTCTCTCGTTCTCTCTCACAACTGGGGAGGCTTCCAGCAGTATCTTATCACAGTCTATGGACTTTTCCGTGGAATTCCTGCCTACTCCAGATTGAACGTGAACTAGGTACATACATTTCTCACTGCCAAGGCTATTGGGTTAGAGATAGGTTAAAACATAGGGAAAGTTGCAACTCGTAGGCTCAAACCAAAAATCCAGGGGGAATGGAGTTTGGTTAAACAGAAACCCAGAGGTTGGGAAGTGTATTGGGCCATCCCACTACTGGGTCTACTCCCAGCCAATCAGAATCCATTCTCACAAGACAGTCTGAAATGTTTTTGGCAACCAAGCTTTTTTTTCCCCCTCGTTTACTACCAAAAGTCGCTACTTTTCCACAGAGTTAAAGCAACTATCTATATCCAAGGAAGATTAACTGAGGTTTGCTTTCTCTTCCGGAAGGAGCCTGTCCATCTGCTTTCTCTGTTATTTCTCTTTCAGCCAGAACTTTCTTTCTCTTCCCCTCCTTCTTCTGCATGTCAAAGACAACAAAACAACCTCCCGCGAGAACTCAGCTTTGGACAGCGTAAGAGGAAAGGCCTGGGGCATGTTCATTGGGCACCAAACAGGAAAAAAAACTGACTGGAACAGGGAGGGACTACTGCGGCTTGTCCAGTAAGTAACACTTCATTTCACGTTCCATTGCAAAGCATTTTAAAACATTTTCCATTGTATGCACTAACGAACGCAAGCTCTGCTAACCCTGTTCTCTCTCTGTGTGTACATTGCAATAAATGAAGCAGTCTGATTTAGGTTTGTCCAGTTTCACAACATGGCATAACCAAAGCCTCAGTGTTGACCACAGTGGGTGTTAATCTCCACTACTACAATCAATACATTCAATAACCAGACCAGACCAGACTTACTGGAGTGAGTACAAAGGTCCGCTTGAGTTACTGAGAAATGGTTGCTGAAAAACAACACTATTTTCCAACGGCAATAAATCTGGAGAAACAAAACTTATCAACAGTTTGCATTTGGGTAGATGAAACCATGACTTGAAAAATAAAAAGCTCCATTAGGCATTGCCTTTAGTGAACATGTGTACTTTTCACTAAACCTATTTGACTCAGTCAGAGGAACCAAACAGAACACACTTACAAAATGGAGCCATGATGTGAATTGAGCATTGAAGCCAGAATACTTTAATTACATGTTGTTTATAAATGTGTTATCAATTATTTTAAAAGGACTTTAATTTCAATGCTTATAAATGTTCACAAACAACAATGACCGCTAATCTTCAAAAGAGACACAATTAGCCTACCTGTAAATAGTGGGTTCAATCTGCTTCTTACATATTTATATCACTTCATTGCCTATGGTTTTGCTTGGTTGGTTTGAATGCCTTTTTTCTCATGTCGTCTCCCACTCCTCCAGCTGTTTGATAGAGATAGTAGCCCTCTTTTAAGAACCATAGCGCCCTCCAGTGTTTACTTACTGAATTACAGTGGTTTTGAAAACAGTACCACCACACATGTGGACACCCTTGGTCGATTGCAAAAAACAGGCATAATTTAACGATGGTTGTCTCTTGATTTCTTAAAATGTTACTAACGGGAGATTACATTCACCTGTTAAAACACACTTGATTGAAACCAATAGATCTCTTGCTGTTTCCATGTCAAGTGATATGATACTAGACAGCTGCGTCTATGTTCTGTGCTCCCGCCTCCAATGAAAAACCAAACTATCAGGAGTATGGGAAAAATTATTCAACTTCTATAGTACTTTTCATAATACAAATTGTAAAGCGCTTCATTAGCAAACAAACCAACAATAATGCAGCTAGATAAACTAGCTAGCTGCATTAGCTAGCTAGCTGCAATATATAACTTTTTTGTCGAAGCAAACAAATTCATATAGAAATGTGTGTTATAGATCTGTCATTATCATTGAAAGCAAGTCTAAGAAGTGTTAGATCTGTACTATGTGCTCTATTTCTATGCTTTCCGTTCTTAGATTTAAAAAAAAATGGCATCTTTTATTTTCGGTTTTGTACACCAGCTTCAAACACCTGAAAATACAATATTTTTGGTTATGGAAAATATATTTCACAGAGGGTTAGATGGTACAGTGATTCTCTACTTGCTTGTTTCGTCACAATATGAAATTAAAGGAACTATTAGAATTTTATGCATAGTGCATATTTAAGTGGAAAAAAAATACTACGAAATACAGCTCTCTCTTGCTCCTCCATTTTTGAAGAAATTAATTTGTTGAAAACTGTTCAACTATTGTCTTTTTCTCTGAGTCAACTACTCACCACATTTTATGCATTGCAGTGCTAGCTAGCTGTAGCTTAGGCTTTCAGTACGAGATTAATTATCTGATCCTTTGATTGGGAGGACAACATTCATGCAGTCAATTCATGCAGCAAGAGCTGTGATAGGTTGGATGACGTCCTCCAGAAGTTGTCATAATTACTGTGGAAGGTGGTGAGAACCATGAGCCTCCTAGGTTTGTATTGAAGTCAATGTACCCAGAGGAGGACGGAAACTAGCTGTCTTCCATCAACTCTATGGTGCAACTCCAGAGAGTACTTTTGAGACTCCAGTAGACATTCATTTCAAAACAGTGTGCTTTAATTAATCAATTACTTGGTGACGTGAATATATTTAGTATATTTTATATAAAAAGTATAACTTTTTAAATGTGGTGTGGGTGCGCGTACGATGGTGACAGATGTGCGCCATAACGAGCAGCCTGGTGACCTAGGACGTGCAGCTCCAGCCACATGACGGCGTCCAAAATGACGATTACGGGGATCAGGAGCGGACCGGTCCTCTGCTGAGGCGCGGGAAACCTACCAGTCCGGCTGAGACGCAGGAGCATGGCGACCTAGAGCGGCGGAGATAGCATACGTGACGGTACCCCCTCCCTGATGCGTTTCGCCCCAGCCGCAGGACGCCAACCAAACGGACAATCCCGGGGATCAGGAGCGGACCGGTCACCCCTGCTGATGAACCTGACAGACCGGCCGAGGCAGGGGAGCCTGGCAAACCAGCTAAGGCATGAGAGCCTGACGAACTGGCAGAGGCAGAGGAGGCCTGGCGATCTGTCCGAGGCATGAGATCCTGTAGCAGCTCCCGGATCCGGGGTCATTCTCACCAGGGAATTTTTTTTTTTTAAATATGTGTTGCTTCCTTTAGGTGAGGTGTCATTCTGTGCTGAGAGTCGGGGAGTGAGTGTTTTAATAAATAAACGTAACCGAATACACAACAAGAACACACGGACAACGCACCGACATAATACAGAAACAATAATCCCTGGGGAAGGAACCAAAGGGCGTGACATATATAGAGAAGGTAATTAGGGAGGTGATGGAGTCCAGGTGAGTCTGATGAAGCTCAGGTGCGTGTAACGATGGTGACAGGTGTGCGCCATAACAAGCAACCTGGTGGCCTAAAGGCCGGAGAGGGAGCACACGTGACACACAATCTTGTAATTATTCTACCATACTGCCATAGGAGTTCACCCTTTTAATTTAATTATGTTAATCTATTATCTATTTATTAATATATATTAACTCATCTATTAATGCAATGTGATGTTTATAAATGTATACTTTAGATTAAAGATCCTAAACTAGTCACAACAATGATAGCGTTTGTTGACTTCTTAATGAATTGCTGATACTGTAAATGTTTAGCTCACTGATATATCCTTGCTACCTAATTAACTATTGGCAAACTGAGCATTTTAGACTATATCATTTCTGAGGAGGTGTCATTTCAGAATGAGTGGAGCTGTAGCTCTGCTGGTGTTGCTCTTCTGTCTGTTTAGGGCATGGGCTCAGGAAAGGAGGAGAGTGGAGGGGTCACAGAATGACATCACAAATGACTGGCCAGGTCACCACACACACTCCTGCAGTAGACTCCTCTCCCTGCCCCCTTCTCCTGCCTACCACTTGCTCACTCACACACATAACATTTAGGGAAGATCTAGGCCTGTATTCACAAAGTGTCTCAGAGTAGCATTGCAGATATAGGATTACTAATCAGGTCCCCCTTGTCAATGTAATCAGCAGATGCAGATGCTATCTCAGCACTGTTCAGCACTCAGGACCAGTCCCCTAGTTGAGTTATCATTATAGGAAAAAGGTCCATTAACAAATTATCTTTATATTGAATTGTTGTGTCCATGTTTGACATTTTAACATAGGGAACATCATTGAAAGTAACTGATATATCCTGTTGTACAAAATGTGCAAGACATTTAATTTATTTTTCATGCTCTCACCTATGCAGAACTTAAACTCTTCAGAATGGCAATCAGATGCGTGCTTTGATTGATAGAAACAATGATTTTAGGGGTTCTTATCAATAATTTCCGAAAAAGGCCTAGTTAATTCATTTCAATTGTATATAATATTATGTTAAATTCTACTAGATGGCTGTAATGAGCAGCAATTAACCCTGGACACTATTTGAACCCTGTTGGTATGTTGTGGGTTGGAGCGAGCGGTCGCATCTACACTTCGGTCCGCAGGTAGTATAACTTTTCCATTACATTTCATTATAGTACAACGGTTTGATTTGTCTAATCTTAGCAATTTCTTCTTAGCTAGCTACATAGCCGTCTTTGTATCAAAGATAATTGCGTAATTATCGTATTTCGTCGTCCTAACGTAGTCTACACTGCTATCTGCCCAGCAGCTAGCTAACGTCTACCGTCTACTAGCACTGTAGAAACTATTACACTCAACTGAACGACTCGATTAGTGTAGTGTTAGCTAGCTACATAGTTGTCTTTGCTGTCTTCGTATCCAAGATAATTGTGTAGTTTAGAGTGTGTAGACTTAGAGTGATTATCTTAATTTACCGAGGTTAGCTAGCCAGCTATTTGTCGTCCTTAACGTAGGAGATACTGCTAGCTAGCTAGCCAACAGCTAGCCAACATCTACCGAATTAAACTTCAACAACCCGGTCAACATTCCGCTTCGCTCCACAGGTAGTATCACATTTTCATTTCACTTCATTACAGTACAACGGTTTGATTTGTTTGATCGTAGCTAGCTAGCTACATAGCCGTCTTTGTATCTAAGACAATTGTGTAGTCTAGAGCGATTTTCTAGGTTAGCTAGCCAGCTATTGTCGTTCCTTTAACGTACGTAACGTAATCAACACTGCTAGCTAGCCAGCTAGCCCCCGAATAGCAGCACTGTAGAAACTATTACACTCGACGGAACGACTTGATTAGTGTAGTGTCAACAACGCAGCCACTGCCAGCTAGCCTACTCCAGCAGTACTGTATCATTTCAATCATTTTAGTCAATAAGATTCTTGCTACGTAAGCTTAACTTTCTGAACATTCGAGACGTGTAGTCCACTTGTCATTCCAATCTCCTTTGCATTAGCGTAGCCTCTTCTGTAGCCTGTCAACTATGTGTCTATCTATCCCTGTTCTCTCCTCTCTGCACAGACCATACAAACGCTCCACACCGCGTGGCCGCGGGCTGGTGGTCCCAGCGCGCACGACCCACGTGGAGTTCCAGGTCTCCGGTAGCCTCTGGAACTGCCGATCTGCGGCCAACAAGGCAGAGTTCATCTCAGCCTATGCCTCCCTCCAGTCCCTCGACTTCTTGGCACTGACGGAAACATGGATCACCACAGATAACACTGCTACTCCTACTGCTCTCTCTTCGTCCGCCCACGTGTTCTCGCACACCCCGAGAGCTTCTGGTCAGCGGGGTGGTGGCACCGGGATCCTCATCTCTCCCAGGTGGTCATTCTCTCTTTCTCCCCTTACCCATCTGTCTATCGCCTCCTTTGAATTCCATGCTGTCACAGTTACCAGCCCTTTCAAGCTTAACATCCTTATCATTTATCGCCCTCCAGGTTCCCTCGGAGAGTTCATCAATGAGCTTGATGCCTTGATAAGCTCCTTTCCTGAGGACGGCTCACCTCTCACAGTCCTGGGCGACTTTAACCTCCCCACGTCTACCTTTGACTCATTCCTCTCTGCCTCCTCCTTTCCACTCCTCTCCTCTTTTGACCTCACCCTCTCACCTTCCCCCCTACTCACAAGGCAGGCAATACGCTCGACCTCATCTTTACTAGATGCTGTTCTTCCACTAACCTCATTGCAACTCCCCTCCAAGTCTCCGACCACTACCTTGTATCCTTTTCTCTCTCGCTCTCATCCAACACTTCCCACACTGCCCCTACTCGGATGGTATCGCGCCGTCCCAACCTTCGCTCTCTCTCCCCGCTACTCTCTCCTCTTCCATCCTATCATCTCTTCCCTCTGCTCATACCTTCTCCAACCTATCTCCTGATTCTGCCTCCTCAACCCTCCTCTCTTCCCTTTCTGCATCCTTTGACTCTCTATGTCCCCTATCCTCCAGGCCGGCTCGGTCCTCCCCTCCCGCTCCGTGGCTCGACGACTCATTGCGAGCTCACAGAACAGTGCTCCGGGCAGCCGAGCGGAAATGGAGGAAAACTCACCTCCCTGCGGACCTGGCATCCTTTCACTCCCTCCTCTCTACATTTTCCTCCTCTGTCTCTGCTGCTAAAGCCACTTTCTACCACTCTAAATTCCAAGCATCTGCCTCTAACCCTAGGAAGCTCTTTGCCACCTTCTCCTCCCTCCTGAAATCTCCTCCCCCTCCTCCTCCCTCTCTGCAGATGACTTTGTCAACCATTTTGAAAAGAAGTTCGACGACATCCGATCCTCGTTTGCTAAGTCAAACGACACCGCTGGTTCTGCTCACACTGCCCTACCCTGTGCTCTGACCTCTTTCTCCCCTCTCTCTCCAGATGAAATCTCGCTTCTTGTGACGGCCGGCCGCCCAACAACCTGCCCGCTTGACCCTATCCCCTCCTCTCTTCTCCAGACCATTTCCGGAGACCTTCTCCCTTACCTCACCTCGCTCATCAACTCATCCCTGACCGCTGGCTACGTCCCTTCCGTCTTCAAGAGAGCGAGAGTTGCACCCCTTCTGAAAAAACCTACACTCGACCCCTCCGATGTCAACAACTACAGACCAGTATCCCTTCTTTCTTTTCTCTCCAAAACTCTTGAACGTGCCGTCCTTGGCCAGCTCTCCCGCTATCTCTCTCAGAATGACCTTCTTGATCCAAATCAGTCAGGTTTCAAGACTAGTCATTCAACTGAGACTGCTCTTCTCTGTATCACGGAGGCTCTCCGCACTGCTAAAGCTAACTCTCTCTCCTCTGCTCTCATCCTTCTAGACCTATCGGCTGCCTTCGATACTGTGAACCATCAGATCCTCCTCTCCACCCTCTCCGAGTTGGGCATCTCCGGCGCGGCCCACGCTTGGATTGCGTCCTACCTGACAGGTCGCTCCTACCAGGTGGCGAGGGAGGCGAGTTCTCCTCCATTTCCGCTCGGCTGCCCGGAGCTCTGTTCTGTGAGCTCGCAATGAGTCATCGAGCCACGGAGCGGGAGGGGAGGACCGAGCCGGCCTGGAGGATAGGGGACATAGAGAGTCAAAGGATGCAGAAAGGGAAGAGAGGAGGGTTGAGGAGGCAGAATCAGGAGATAGGTTGGAGAAGGTATGAGCAGAGGGAAGAGATGATAGGATGGAAGAGGAGAGAGTAGCGGGGGAGAGAGAGCGAAGGTTGGGACGGCGCGATACCAAAGCATTGAACTATTCAATGCTTTGACGGCACATCACTTGAAGTACCGGAGCTTTTAAGTTCAAGATTGTTTACATTTTGCAGCTGATGTCTCAGCCAGGGGAAGTGATGACGTAGGCCAAGATGTAATCTCGCCCCCACGAGCTGAGTGATGTTTACAATTCAACTCTCACCCTGCCGCAGTACCGATTAGCCTTACAGTTAATCCCATACAATTATCTTATGCAATTAGCCATCATCCATTATATTGTACACTTTGTTCTGTTCTGGAAAATAGCTAGAATCTGCCAATCTGTTCTGCATGTTCCGTAGTGTTTTGTTGTGTTTTTCCTGTTGGCTAGACTAGGCAGCTAGCTGGCTAAATTAGCTAGCTAGATAGCATGCTAACAGTTAACTCGGCACATCGTAATCAAAAAAGCTTTTTTTCATTTAAACCTATAAGCAAAATGTTTTGAGTATATTTGTGTTAGCTAATTAAATATGTTTTCTTTCCACAACAGAAAAATCCAAAGTGATCATGATTCTTGAATGATTGTTTTAACAAGAATCTGCTTAAATGATTGCTTTCAGAAGTATCTGCTACCTGAACATGGCACACATAGGTCTACACAGAGAGGGAGAGACAGGGGCAGAGGTCCAAGGTACCGTAGAGGATTGCTGAGGGCCAGTGTAGAGACAGGGGCTCATGTAGATAGCAGAGCGCATGTAGAGAGCAGGGCAAGAGGATGAAACAGAACCTGGGGAGGGAACAGGGGGAGAGGTAGAAGGGGCAGAGGCAGAATCGGGGAAATATCCCTGGCAGACAGTTGATCAAGATAGACGTGCACAGGTGGAGCTTTGTTAGCCACAATACACCATCTCTGATTAGTCTAAACCAAATCTAGACCAGGTTGTCAACTTTGGTACATATGTCAGCCAGGAAATATAGCTATTACTTTTTAAAACTTATTAACTTTAGGTGTATCTTGAACAGCGGTTGGAGAGATAATGACATGGTGCATGATGATGATGCTGGAGAGTGTCAGTGTCAGTGTTTGTGCCACACGGGACTGTTTCGGTTTGGTTATTTCATATATTCGTTTATTGTTTTTGTATTTCATAGTGTTCCGTCTTTTTTTATTAAAATTCGACATGGACACTTACCACGCTGTGTATTGGTCCGATCCTTGCTACACCTCTTCAGACGAAGAGGAGGAAATCTGCCGTTACGCTGTACTAGAGAATTTAAAACCTTTTTTTGTAAGAACATATTATATGGGACCGATTCGAAGAAATGTTGCTTAATTCATATGATAAAAATTGTGGTGTTTCTATTCCAAGAAAAATGGAAAACCCTCTGGGTTTCTGTTAGGATGGAATGGAAAATATGGCACTGTACAACGTGACGGTTAGGACTAGGCTACAGGGCTGGGCTATTTTGCTAAAGAATCCCCATGTAGTACGGGCAGGACACGCAGGAGTCCGGGGTTCAATTCCGCCGATGTGGAGGAAGGAGTAGGCTGTCCTTGTAAACAAGAATTTGTTCTTAACTGACTTGCCTAATTAATAAAGGTTACACTAAAAGCATAACATTTCTACACCATAATTTTAGTCGAACCAATACCCAAACGAAGATTCAGTCAAAATAAAAATCTCATTGATTTATCAAGACCAGTCCCAGTGCTTGTCTCAGAGCAGTGCGAAACGGTGCTGAAATAGTTGTAGGCTAATGCTTCAAATTATATTGCTTCTAACTTCTATATGCTCTTTAAATAAATAAGATCTACACCACTTTAAACAGCACATTACTCAACACTAGTGAGACTCATGTCGCCTACCGTAGGGTTACAGTATATCGAAAAAATATGTTGTGACTCTCCGCCAATAAATACATGTAGAGGATTGGAGGATTGAAGGATTCCAAATTGAAACCAGGCACGGGTATCTCTAGCAACTTATTAGGCATTACGATGCAGTGACTTAGACAGATGAGCCACTAGGTAGGCCCCATCCACAAAATGCAGAGAGGTGTTGGTAAAGGTATGTTGTCCTTCTAATAGCCTATAATGGGCTATTATAATACTGTACATGGTGTCCAGGTCAGGATAACCAAAACATTAATTTATTAAAAACTATCAGAAAGAATGTTGGTACCTTCTTATTTTGATCCAAAGCCATGAATGAGTGAGTCACTCAGCTCTATGTAGGTGTGGCTATATGCCTGTGCCATCAACTTGATAATATACAACGAGATTTTGGAGGTTATTTCATTTAAAAAAAAAAAAAAAAGTGAGCGATTGTAATCTGAATAAAGGCCAAAACATGTTTTTTGAGGGAGAGAACCACTGGGCCAATTGTGCAACACCCAAACACGGTCAGATGTGATACATAATAATAACACTTAACTTAGAAATACATTTGATAATATAATATTCCCCCAACCCTCCTAGGCAAGTCTATTGTCCAGCTAGAACAGTGGGAACGTTTCGCTAGTCAGCGCCATTATTAGTGCAATATCCCTTAGTGTTGATTTGTGTTTACCCAGTGTGGCGGGGTGGGGGTCCCCTCCGTTCCCCATGGGTTAAGTCTGTCCTCTGTGCGCGGCTCTGCAGCCCGTGCCTTGAACCTTGTAGGCTTTCAGTGGATACAGCTGGAGAACTGCATGGCAATCCCATTGTGCGCCACTCAGGAGCCATGACCAATATATACTGTCCTGCTAATAGCAGGGTTAATAACATATCTATGAGAATATCCAAGGGGCTTTTATATCATTCTAAATTAGTCATCTCATGTGTCTCCCAGTTGAGGACAGTACAGGTATTGAACCAGCATCGGTTGCAACACAGCTTGCACTGCTTTGCAGTGTCCTAGACCGTTGCACCACTCAGGTGATGTACAAGATGTCCGGTTGGGACTGGGCTACAATACTACAGTAAGAGCAAAATAACAAAATGAAATAATAACAACCTAAATAAAAACAGTTTCAGTAAGTAATACTGAAGTCGTGCACAATTATAATTTTCTATTTAGGTTTATGTCGTCGTTCATTGACAATTAGGGACACAGTAGGACCCAAAAGCATAATCAGTGATCTAACTCCCCCTTGTGCTGGTCTGGAACAATGAAGTGGTGATGCGGGGTACCGTACTAAACCACAAATGACCTTTATGTACCACAGCATAATCACTGCTCTGGTCTGGAACAATGAAGTGGTGATGCTAGGTACCGTACTAAACCACAAATGACCTTTATGTACCACAGCATAATCACTGCTCTGGTCTGGAACGATGAAGTGGTGATGCAGGGTACCGTACTAAACCACAAATGACCTTTATATACCACAGCATAATCAATGCTCTGTTCTGGAACAATGAAGTGGTGATGCAGGGTACCGTACTAAACCACAAAGGACCTTTATATACCGCAGCATAATCAATGCTCTGGTCTGGAACAATGAAGTGGTGATACAGGGTACCGTACTAAACCACAAAGGACCTTTATATACCACAGCATAATCAATGCTCTGTTCTGGAACAATGAAGTGGTGATGCAGGGTACCGTACTAAACCACAAAGGACCTTTATGTACCGCAGCATAATCAATGCTCTGGTCTGGAACAATGAAGTGGTGATGCAGGGTACCATACTAAACCACAAATAACCTTTATGTACCACAGCATAATCACTGCTCTGGTCTGGAACGATGAAGTGGTGATGCAGGGTACCATACTAAACCACAAATAACCTTTATATACTGCAGCATAATCAATGCTCTGGTCTGGAACAATGAAGTGGTGATGCAGGGTACCGTACTAAACCACAAAGGACCTTTATATACTGCAGCATAATCAATGCTCTGGTCTGGAACAATGAAGTGGTGATACAGGGTACCGTACTAAACCACAAAGGACCTTTATATACCGCAGCATAATCAATGCTCTGGTCTGGAACAATGAAGTGGTGATGCAGGGTACCGTACTAAACCACAAAGGACCTTTATGTACCACAGCATAATCAATGCTCTGGTCTGGAACGATGAAGTGGTGATGCAGGGTACCGTACTAAACCACAAAGGACCTTTATATACCGCAGCATAATCAATGCTCTGGTCTGGAACAATGAAGTGGTGATGCAGGGTACCGTACTAAACCACAAAGGACCTTTATGTACCGCAGCATAATCAATGCTCTGGTCTGGAACAATGAAGTGGTGATGCAGGGTACCGTACTAAACCACAAAGGACCTTTATATACCGCAGCATAATCAATGCTCTGGTCTGGAACAATGAAGTGGTGATGCAGGGTACCGTACTAAACCACAAAGGACCTTTATATACCGCAGCATAATCAATGCTCTGGTCTGGAACAATGAAGTGGTGATGCAGGGTACCGTACTAAACCACAAAGGACCGCAGCATAATCGCAAAACTTTTTGTGGAGTAACCACTGTACACTTACTGCGTGGAGCCTGGAAACCTGAGGAACATAAGGGTCTATACGAATGATCTGTTAGTCCTGGATGAGAGCGAGGAACCGCTTCGGTTGGGCCACAGAATTGCTATTCCAAACTGCTGCATGTAGTGCATCAGAGACAATTTCCCTGATCCCCATGGCCAGTATAAAGGATTCACTCCTGGCAGACTGACCTAGAGAATTCTGTTCACATGTTTTGAACTGTTTTTTTTGTATGTGTTTGCTAACCCTAACACACTGTTTAAGAAAAACAACTGATGTTACAGTCAAAGGATGACTATAGTGTAAGTGACAAATAATGTATATTTGTGATGTTCCACAAATAGTTCAAAAATTGTATATGAAACAACATTTTTGAATAAATAATTTTCATGACTGACAAAGTATTCATAAGGTCTATAACACAGACCAGCAAAGAAAGGGTAATTAGTATTACAATATCAAGATATAAGCAGATATAGGCAGTAAAATGTGCTGCTGCACTGATCAAGTTCATGCAGGTTCAGACCGGAGATGTACAAAATAGTCTGCATGCGCAGAACAGGTGAGTGCCCAGAACGGCAGGGAAACAGTAAACACTATTAGGAACACCGGTTTGTAAACGGGTCAGAGTTAGGCAGGTACAGAACGGCAGGCAGGCTTGCGGCCAGGGCAGGCATAGTCAGAACCAGGGAACAGAACTTGAGAAAGCAGGGAGACGGGGAAAACCCGCAGGTAAGACCTGACAAGACAAGACGAACTGGCAACAGACAAACAGAGAACACAGGTATAAATACACTGGGGATAATGAGGAAGATGGGCGACACCTGGAGGGGGTGGAGACAAGCACAAAGACAGGTGAAATAGATCAGGGTGTGACAAACACTCACATCTTGTTGCCAGCTTTGTTCCTCAGAACAGGCCTCTCTCGATATTGATTATAGTTCAATGCTGCCAGGAGAGTCCTGGCCTCATATACAGTTGAAGTTGGGAGTTTACATACACTTAGGTTGGAGTCATTAAAACTCATTTTTCAACCATTCCACAAATTTGTTCAAACTATAGTTTTGGCAAGTCGTTTAGGACATCTACTTTGTGCATGACACAAGTAATTTTTACAACAATTGTTTACAGACAGATTATTTCACTTATAATTCACTGTATCATAATTCCAGTGGGTCAGAAGTTTATATACACTAAGTTGACTGTGCCTTTAAACAGCATTGAAAAATCAAGAAAATTATGTAATGGCTTTAGAAGCTTCTGATAGGCTAATGGACATAATTTGAGTAAATTGGAGGTGTGTCTTTGCTTGACATCATTGGAAAATCAAAAGCATCCAGCCAAGACCCCAGAAAAAAAGTACAACTCCACAAGTCTGGTTCATCCTTGGGAGGAATTCCCAAACACCTGAAGGTACCTTGTTCATCTGTACAAACACTAGTATGCAAGACACCATGGGACCACACAGCCGTCATACCGCTCAGGAAGGAGAGGTATTCTGTCTCTTAGAGATGAGCGTACTTTGGTGCGAAAAGTGCAAATCAATCCCAGAACAACAGCAAAGGACCTTGTGAAGAGGCTAGAGCGAAACAGGTACAAATGTATCTATATCCACAGTAAAATGAGTCCTATATCAACATAACCTGAAAGGCCACTCAGCAAGGAAGAAGCCAGTGCTCCAAAACCACCATAAAAAAGCCAGTCTACAGTTTGCAACTGCACATGGGGACATAGATGTACTTTTTGGAGAAATGTCCTCTGGTCTGAGGAAACAAAAATAGAACTGTTTGGCCATAATGACCATCGTTATGTTTGGAGGAAAAATGGGGAGGATTGCAAGCCGAAGAATACCATCCCAACCATGAAGCACGGGTTGTCAGCATCATGTTTTGGGGTGCTTTGCTGAAGGAGGGACTGGTGCACTTCACAAAATAGATGACATCATGAGGATTGAAAATTATATGGATATATTGAAGCAGCATCTCAAGACATCAGACAGAAAGTTATTAAAGCTTGGTCGCAAATGGGACTTTCAAATGGACAATTACCCCAAGCATTACTTTCAAAGTTGTGGCAAAATGGCATAAGGACAACAAAGTCAAGGTATTGGAGAGGCCATCACAAAGCCCTGACCTCAATCTCATAAAAGATGTTGGCAGAACTGAAAAAGTGTGTGTGCGAGCAAGGAGGCCTACAAACCTGACTCAGTTACACCAGTTCTGTCAGGGAATGTGATGAAAGAAATAAAAGCTGAAATAAATCATTATCTCTACTATTATTCTGACATTTCACATTCTTAAAATAAAGTGGTGATCCAAACTGACCTAAGACAGTGAATTTTTACTAGCATTGAAAGTCAGTAATTGTGAAAAACTGAATTTAAATGTAATTGGATAAAGTGTACGTAAACTTCCGACTTTAGCCGAATGTGTGGTGTGAAGGCAAACGTCTTACTGGCATACATAAGAATGTGACTCTGGAATGCCTAGAGCTCATCAGTTGACCTGTGAAAAACATCACAATTAGCCTTATGTGTGTTGTCTCATCAAGCATATAAAATATATATATGATTTTACAGTAGCTAAAAGCCAGGTATTTGGGAATATCTTTAAGCCACCTCTCGTAGAGCACAATTTCAGTCAGTTTTGTGGGCTGTTGAACCTCTCGCCATCCATGATGTTGTGACAGACTCAGCCAAACTGTCATGGTGACAGCTCCCGAAAACCCATTTGTTTGTATTTGTATTTATTATTATTTGTATTTGTATTTATTTATTAAAAACATTACATTCATTGTGTGTGCCCTCGGACACTACCACATATCTACAATGCAAAATCCATGTGTACATGTGCGTATGTTATCAAGTGTGTGTTATCATGCGTTTGTGCCTATGTTTGTTGCTTCACAGTACCCTCTGTTCCATAAGGTGTATTTTTACCTGATTTTTAAATCTGATTCTACTGCTTGCATCAGTTACTTGATATGGTAGAGAGTTCCATGTAGTACTGTGTGCCTCCCATAGTCTGTTCTGGACTTGGACTGTGAAGAGACCTCTGGTGGCATGTCTTGTGGGGTATGAATGGGTGTCCGAGCTGTGTGCTAGTATTTTAAAGACAGCTCGTTACCTCCAGCATGTCAACACCCCTTACAAAAACAAGTAATGAGGAATTCAATCTCTCTTCCACTTTGAAGAGATTGACATGCATATTATTATATTAATGTTAGCTCTTCTTGTACTTTTTAGGGCCAGCCGTGCTGCCCTGTTCTGGCCAACTGAAATTTTCACAAATCCCTCTTTGTGGCATCTGACCACACGACTGAACAGTAGTCCAGGTGAGACAAAACCCTTGTTGATAGTGTTGTTAATCTAGTGACACCCCATCCCGGATCCGGGAGCGTAATCATCGGCTCACACTAAGTAGCATAACGCAACGGAGATAAATATTACTAGAAAATATTCATATTCATGAAAATCACAAGTGAAATATATTGAGACACAACTTAGCCTTTTGTTAATCACCCTATCATCTCAGATTTTCAAAATATGCTTTACAGCCAAAGCAAGACAAGCAGTTGTGTACGTTTATCAATAGCCTAGCATAGCATTATGTCCAGCTAGCAGCAGGTAACTTGGTCACGAAAATCAGAAAAGCATTCAAATTAAATCGGTTACCTTTGATGAGCTTCGGATGTTTTCACTCACGAGACTCCCAGTTAGATGGCCAATGTTCCTTTTTCCAAAAATATTATTTTTGTATGCGAAATAGCTCCATTTGTTCTTCAAGTTTGGCTGAGAAATCGACCGGCAATTTCGGTCACGACAACGCGAAAAATATTCAAAATTAGCTCCATAATATCGACAGAAACATGGCAAACGTTGTTTATAATCAATCCTCAAGGATGTTCTTCAAATATCTATTCGATAATATATCCACCAGGACAATTGGTTTTTCAGTAGGACCGATTGGAAAAACCTCTGTATTTTACGCGAGAATCACTCAGAGCCATCAGGTGACCACTTACACAATGTAGCCGCTTACGCTTATTCTTACGGGTATTCTTCAACATGATGGGGCTATGGGAAATACTGCCCCCTTTGGATGAATTGTGTGCCCAAAGTAAACTTTTAAAAAAACTGTCAAAAATTGCTAATATATGCATATAATAATTATTATTGAATAGAAAACACTCTAAAGCTTCTAAAACCATTCGAATTATGTCTGTATGTAAAGCAGAACTCACAGGGCAGCCATTCTCCCAAACTCTCTCTCTCTCCTAAGAAAGTTGCTCCAACTTTGACGTCATCGCCTCCACCCTTCCCAACCAGCTATGGATCTGGGAACAGTTTCTATTTCTTCAGCGTGCTCTCGTCTTTCAATGAGACGTGGAACGGAGAAAATAGCACGAGCTTTGACTGCTTGGCGGGCAAAATACTGAGGTGTCACGAGTTTTCAGGTGCGCGCTCTGTGAAAAGAGTCTTTTTTTCCCAGCTTGGCTGAAGAGAGTTCGTTATGTTTGATTTAATCGCCAATTGTTTTGTACGTTAAAAACATCCTAAAGCTTGATTCTGCACTTAGTTTGACCAGTTTAGTCGACATATAATATGTAAATTTGAAGTTTTGATGCGCAATTTTCGTGATCAGAAGTCCTTTTTGGGGTAATTCACCTGAAGATGTTAGCTTTTGCTAATACAAAGACACACCAACAGCAACCAAACGTTATATTAGGTAAGTATAACTCCTTCCACGGCATTCTTGTCGAAGACCATCAAAGGTAAGGGAATATTTATGTTATAAAATTGTATTTTTGTCGAATCCAACATAGTAGAGAAATAATGCTAATGGCTGAGCGCCGTCTCAGATTATTGAATAGTGAACGAATTCTGTAACGTTAAAAATAAATGTAACACAGCGTTTGCATTAAGAAGAAGTGTATCTTTCTAAATATATGTAGAACATGTATATTTAGTCAAAGTTTATGATGTTTATTGCTGTTATCTGGCGTTAGCTGCCGGAGATTCCTCCGGTCATTTCTGCTGCATTTTTTGAACATGGCTCAATGTAAATGGAGATTTATGGATATAAATTGCATATTATTGAAAAAAACATAAATGCACTGTGTAACATGTGCTATTACTGTCATCTGATGAAGATTTTCAAAAGGTTAGTGAATTATTTTTCTTTTAATCCTGCGTTTGTGATTGTGCTATTTTGCATAGCCATGTATGTTTTCATAGTGGTGGTTTAACATAAATATGTGCTATGTTTTCGCTGTAAAACATTTTAAAATTCTGACATGCTGGGTAGATGAACAAGGTGTTTATCTTTCATTTAAGCTATTGGACTTGTTAATGTGTGGAGGTTAAATATTTTTAAGAATATTTTTGCTTTCCCTGCGCCACCGTTTGGGCTGAAGGGGGGGGGGGGTTCCTAGTTGGGAACCCGTAGCCCCATATGGTTGGCTTAAAACTACGTCACAATGCTGTAGACACCTTGGGGAATACGTAGAAAAGTAATCTGATTGATAGCCCATTCACTGCACTTCCGGATTGGATTTTTCTCATGCTTTTGCCTGCAATATCAGTTCTGTCATACTCACAGACAATATTTTCACAGTTCTGGAAACTTTAGAGTGTTTTCTATCCTAAGCTGTCAATTATATGCATATTCTAGCATCTTGTCCTGACAAAATATCCCGTTTACTTTGGGAACGTTATTTTTCCAAAAATGAAAATACTGCCCCCTAGTCACAAGAGGTTTTAAGAAGGCAGAGCAGCGCTTTACTATGGACAGATTTCTCCCCATCTTCGCTACTGTCACAAATTGACTATCTTTTCGTAAATTAATGGAGGCGTTTTCACTCTGAGTCTCTCTTCTCTGGCACTAGAGTCCTGCATCAATCAACAACAACACAACTGTTGGAGTTAAGAAAGAACTTTGGTAAATACAACAGGGGAATTTACTTGACATGTGGACTGAGATTTGTTTTTAAACAGGCTCTTACTGTCGTACTGTGGCCCACTTCGACCTGTCATGTTGTAGCGCAACGGTCACTCAGGTGCTGGTTCAATACCAGATGCTGGTTCAATACCTGTGCTGTCCTCAACTGGTAGACCCATGAGATGACTGAAGGTTTTTGGCATCTTCCCCTCTAAAAACAGAAATAAATAATTTTTAATAAACTGGCTTTATTTACAAATCTCACCCCATGTTCAAGATTGGCATTTTTCCAATTATTCAGAAAACGAAATCTCCAAAACACGATGTGGTCCCAAAAACACCTCTCTGACATAGGGTCCACCACATCTCTTGGTGACGTCATTGAATGCCTCGCCAGCTTTGATCCATGAAGGAAGGACGCAACGTCTTTGTCAGACGAATCATTGAGCCGGAACTACAGAACAGTACAAAACAAGAGAACACACATTTCTTTCTATATATATATATTTTTTTAACCTTTATTTAAACAGGGGAAACAAGCTGAGACAGTCTCTTTTACAGTTGTGCCCTGTGATACATTAAAAACACAGCAAATCATTAATTAAAAATTTTAAACCAAACAAAATTAAATATAAAAAGTACAAGATGGAGATTAAAAAGAAAAAATAAATAAACTTCTATAAGAAAAACATACAATACAAAAAGCAATCACAGTTTCTAATAAAAAGTTAATGTAATGTGCATTACACCTGTTTTACAGGCACCGAAACATATAACTGGAGTTCTCAATGCAATTCATTCCATGAGTGTGGAGCATAATACTCAAATGTCGTTTTGCCTAACTCAGAGTGGTTAATGTTCTGAACAACAACATAATAACAATAATAATAATAATATAAAATGTCTTACAGAGCCTTTCCATAAGTCCACTCAAGTTTCTTCAACTGTCTCCTGACTGTGGTTAGAGCAATGGTGATGTTGTGGGGTGATGCCAGCAGATTCCAGATTGCCTTTCCCGATCGCTCATCATCTTCAACCATCAGTGAGTCGATGGCTTGAACAGTCTCGCTGGAAATGGAATACAATGTAAAAATGTGCAGCATACAGTAAAGACCAGCTGTCGATTATTTTTAGCATTATTAAGCCTACTAAATTGTGGCCTACTGTACCTGTTCATTTTCCTGGGCTTTCGCGTTCAGCGTAACACAGGCGAATAGCACTGTCCGTGACCATAATCCCCAAGTCTAACAGTATTTTACCGACATGGTTAATTATTCAAGGCTCCTTTCTCTTCTCTGTGCTGAAATTATTTTAAGAATACAAAAGAAGCCATGTATCCTTGTTGGGCTCTCAGGAGGTGTTAGGAGTGTGTATTGGAGGCGAAGTCAGGTGCAGGAGCGCAGAGTGTAGTGAACAGGCGCATTTTTTATTCAGGTCCAAAATGACAGCACAAAGTAACATAAAATATGCCTAAACACGGAACATAGACAAAAAGTAATGCGCGTAACAATATCCACAATATCAAAATACATGTAACACAAAACAATCCTACACAAAGACATGAGGGGGAACAGAGGAATAAATACATGTAGATTGATTGGGGAATGAAAACCAGGTGTGAAGGGAACAAGACAAAACAAATGGATGCATGAAAAATGGAGCGGCGATGGCTAGAAAGCCGGTGACGTTGACCGCCGAACGCCACCCAAACAAGGAGAGGAGCCGACTTTGGCGGAAGTTGTGAAGGCAGGACAATAGATGCTTACCGGGTCAACCAAATGAATTGTTTTCTAACCACATCTGGATGGATCCATAACGAATTACTATGGGAATAAATATCACTGAATGACAGAAATATTGGAATAAAGTAGGCTAATGAAGGCAACAAATTGTTGCTTACTGGAACCCCCAAAGTCATCAAATTGTTATAATAGGATTTGAAGCAATAGCCAACCCGTGTGTGGTCAACTATTTCAGCACCGTTTCACTCTGCTCTGAGACGAGCATGGGGACTGGTCTTGATAAATCAATGAGATTTTGATTTTCACTGAATATCTGTTTGGGTATTGGTTAGACTACAATTAGGGTGTGGAGAATGTTAGGATTATTTTGCTCTTCACTCGCAGTCACTAAGTAGCCTATTCCCGACCGGTCACGTTCTACAAGAACAGCACCATATTTTCCTGAGGGCTTCGTTTTTTGTTTTTCTTGGAATAGAACCACCATAATATTAATCAAATGAAGCTACATTTCTTCAAATCAAACCCATATACTATGTTCTTACAAAAAGGTTTTAAATTCTCTAGTACAGCTAATGTTAAAAACAGTCAAATGCTTCTCAAAGATGCCCCCTGGTGGTCAAACGAGCACTAACTAGCATTAATAGCAACAATGGATAACACTTAAATAACGTTCCATAGAATTCTGTGGCAGCCCACAAACTGTGCTGCAATATGACACATCTTTTAAAGGAAGAACCACTGTATGCAAAAACGAGATAAAGAGGCAGTTTTCACGTTGCCGATTGCTGTTTTAACGCAGGAAAGAAATTAACCACATGTACACGGATCTCCAGGGGTATTTGGATTACATAAATTTGATTTTTTTTTTATTAAATAGGCTGCACCAACAGTATTTTTCCATAGTTTTCCATTCATACAAGGTGTTGGGTAATTTCCACAGTAGATTTGCCGTGGAAAACAAGCAACATCAATATGTTCAGATGATAATACCCACCAGAGGGCGAAATATTCTTGAAACATGTCAGCAGCAATCAGGACTAAAAGATAACACCAACATCCACTTTTCTACCAAGCTAAGTTTAGAACCAAACAGAAGCAAACAGAGCCAAACGAGAGTTTCTAATGGACAAATTCAGATGAGTACTTTCCTGTTTCGTTCCATTTTATTCTGTTAAAAAAATGTCTTTTGCAACAGAATCTTAATGAATATACCCAAATGGACAGCCAGTACCAAATGCGGTCTTGTAACAACTGCACAGTGCGGATCCCAGCCTATGGAATAACAGTTTGAGGGAGTTCTTCCCTCTTAAATTCCCCTGTGGTATTCTGCACCAGCCGGTCAAAAACAAAAAACAGTTTAATTGAAAAAGACCACAAGTCGAGCTTTTATTGCTATTCATCAAAATCGTGCTGATAAAAAGAAAATCCATAGGCCTAACAGAAATACTCTTGATAGACTTCAATAGCTGCAAAGTATCAAGATATCAAAGTGTGGGGGTTGTGGAGGGGAGATACTGCACATGCACATTCAAGTTTTAGTTTTGTCTGAGTTCAATCAGTAGCACACAATCTCAATTTTGCATTGTGTGTGTGTGTGTGTGTGTGTGTGTGTGTGTGTGTGTGTGTGTGTGTGTGTGTGTGTGTGTGTGTCTTTGTGGTTTTTGTGATGTGTCAAAAATGGGTCAAATGGGTGAAAAATGACACTAAGACAGTCTTTGTACCCTGGTGGTGTACAGCTTTCTTGGAAATATGAACAAAGGCGATGTTTCACTTTTTCTAATGTTGGGGTCACTGTAGGAAAAGTAATCAAATTTCAAGTTGAAAAGCAAAAAGCTTTATTGACCCCTGTAGGTCTACGCCCTTAGATCGTGATACCTACTACGCTAACATATGGAGTTGTTTTAAGGTTGTCATAAAATGGATCATTTAGACATCGAATTTGGAATTTTACAACTCCTGTTGGTATGCAAAAAATATATAAACACATTATTTGCTGAAACATTGAATTTGGCCTTTACTGCTGAAGCCCATATAAAAGCATTGAATAACACATTTGTTCAAAAATGTATCATTAGTAATCTGAGAGATATAAGAAAACTCACGTAATTCGTGGCACATTTAACCCCTTCCACTTTTTGCAATTTTTACAGTCCTACCGGCTTCAGACGATTCCCCTGAAGCATGTGTGCATCATAGAGAGAGTCTCCTCTTTCGATATTGATACTAAATTAGTTTGTAGTTCCAATGGTTTGGTCTGGCTAGTTGATATTCTTCAAAATCAGGATGTCCACGACAGAGAGCAAAACCTGAAACCAAATGGGGAGGGTAGAGGGGGTGACTAGTGTCAGTGGCGGCTCCAGTGCGGGTCATAGCCCTCGCCCCGACAACGGATCCGGCCATGGAGCTGGGTTGGACACCATGCCTGGACTGGGCACCGGAAGACTCCGGCCATGGAGCTGGGTTGGACACCATGCCTGGACTGGGCACCGGAAGACTCCGGCCATGGAGCTGGGTTGGACACCATGCCTGGACTGGGCACCGGAAGACTCCGGCCATGGAGCTGGGTTGGACGCCATGCCTGGACTGGGCACCGGAAGACTCCGGCCATGGAGCTGGGTTGGACACCATGCCTGGACTGGGCACCGGAAGACTCCGGCCATGGAGCTGGGTTGGACACCATGCCTGGACTGGGCACCGGAAGACTCCGGCCATGGAGCTGGGTTGGACGCTGTGCCTGAACTGGGCGCCGGCGCAGAAGAAGGCTCTGGCCATGGAGCTTGGTTGAACGACGCGCCCAGACTTGGCACCGGTGCAGAGGTCTCCAGCCCTGGAGCTGGGTTGGATGCCATGCCTGGAGTGGGCATTGGCGCAGAGGAAGGCAACGGCCATGGAGCTGGGCTGGCCGCTGTGCCTGGACTGGACACCAGCGCAGAGGAAGGCTCCAGCCTTGGAGCGGGACTGGACGCCTTGCTTGGACTGGACATCGGCGCATAAGAAGGCTCCGGCCATGGAGTGGGACTGGACACCGTGCCTGGACATCGGCGCAGAGGAAGGCTCCGGCCATGGAGCTGGGCTGGCCGCCGGGCCTGGACTGGACACCAGCGCAGAGGAAGGCTCCGGCCTTGAAGCGGGACTGGACGCCTTGTTTGGACTGGACATCGGCGCAGAAAAAGGCTCCGGCCTTGGAGCGGGACTGGACACCGTGCCTGGACATCGGCGCAGAGGAAGGCTCCGGCCATGGAGCTGGGCTGGCCGCTGTGCCTGGACTGGACACCAGCGCAGAGGAAGGCTCCGGCCTTGGAGCGGGACTGGACGCCTTGCTTGGACTGGACATCGGTGCAGAAGAAGGCTCCGGCCTTGGAGCGGGACTGGACACCGTGCCTGGACTTGGCACCGGCGCAGAGGAAGGCTCCTGCCCTGGAGCGGGACTGGACACCGTGCCTGGACATCGGCGCAGAGGAAGGCTCCTGCCCTAGAGGGGGACTGGACACAGGACATACCGGACTGTGGAGGCGCACTGGAGGCCTGGTGCGTCGAGCTGGCACAGGTGGCACGGCGGCCAGACTGGTGACACGCACTTCAGGGCGAGTGTGGGGAGCTGGCACAGGATGTACCAGACTGGGGAGGCGCACTGGAGGCCAGATTCATGGAGCCGGCCCAGACTACACCAGACTGCTGACAGGCTCTGTGGCCGCGGTCCCTGGTGTCGTCACTGTCCTTCCACCCTCCTTGGTGTCTCCTTCCAAGGAAGGGTCTCACTACCTCCCATAATTTCTTCCCAAGTCCAAAACTCCTTTACCTCCATCACACGCTGCTTGGTCCTTGCTTGGTGGGATATTCTGTCACATTCGTTCTGAGAGATGGACCAAGGCGCAGCGTGTTCTGAGTTCCGTATATTTTATTTTGGTGAACTTTAAACAAAAACAATTAACAAGCAACGAAACTAAATGAAACATAAGTGGTGCAACTAGCACACACACAAACAATATCCCACAAACACAGGTGGGAAAATGGCTACCTAAATATGATCCCCAATTAGAGGCAAAAAAAGAAATACAATGACTAGAACACCCCCCGAGTCACGCTCTGACTGAAACACCATAGAGAACCGAGGGCTCTCTATGGTCAGGGCGTAACACTTTATATCGGAGGAAAAGAGGGGAATGAGTTGCAGCCACTTCAGGAAACGAAAAGTCTCTAGCATAAACACACAGGCAGTTATTCAATAATCAAAATGAAGTCACCATGTGAAGCACGGGTGCATCAATCGACTGCATTCTGCTCATTGAACATTTCTTAATGTTTACTATGGAATCCCTAGCATAGGGATGGATTATTTGCACTGTCTTGTCAAAAAGGCTGAGTTACATAGACCTACCTAAATAACCAATGATGTTTCACACGATTGCTTCAATAGAGAAATGAATGACTCCTCGTGGGACACAACCAATGCAGTAGGTTTTTGTACACACACTACAGTAATGGGAACAAGAGAGTCATATGATTCCAAATAAAGTCAAATAAATGTTGATGTGCATTAATATAAAAAATTATTAAGTTACATTTCAAATAGATAAATTCTGTCTGGTATTGTTTCTCGAGCAACAGACGATTGTTGTCATGTGTGTTATTCAAAAGGAGCCCACTAGGTGGAATCCAAATATCAGAAATATTCCTCAGATGTCACCACAAAAAGGTGTAAACATGTCAACAAACACACAAAATAGAGACTTGAGTGTGATAAATAATTCTAAGCATAACATAAATAACAGTTAAAATTTTACAGATCTTTTGATTTAATTCAAGATCTAAATAGACCCATATACCCTCTAGGTAAAAACCTAGAGCAAACACCCGTGGCTGCCATTAATACTTCCAAAAGTAGATTCCTCACCCCTGTGGCTTTACTGGAATGCTGATAGGCCATCCAATAGAAGGGTTTGACGATCTTCTTCAGGCAACGGTCTAAACAAAGCATATCAACATTAGCTATATACTGTAGGCTAGGTTGTTAAGTTACTCCAATGTAAGGCATTCTAAGATCTAGGGAACATGAACGCCTCAACTGGATGTAAATGGTGTTGTAACATGTATTGTAACATGGTAAAACAATAACAATGTGTGATGTGTGTGAACTGTACACCAAGAGTTTACAGTACTATAGAGTTTTATACTTGTATATGGAGTATGTGCAATACTGGAAAGCTATGTCCTCCAAAACCATGGTAAGTACTGTAAGTAGCCTTACATTCATGCAAGGGCTATGGCTTGTGAACAGCACATAGGAGCAGGAGTCTACTGTATCTCCTGTTTCTGTAGCGTAACCTAACATTGCAGGCATAAAAGAAACGCTTGAAACTAGATCTCCTATTGAAAAAAAATTGTCAGGGGATTAAAAAATAATAATAATTTAAAAAAATGTATTTAACCTTCATTTATCTGGGCAAGTCAGTTTAGAACAAATTCTTATTTACAATGACGGCCTACACTGGCCAAAACCGGACGATGCTGGGCCAATTGTGCGCTGCCCTGTGGGACTCCCAATCACAGACGTTTGTGATGCAGCCTGGAATCAAACTAGGGTGTATGTAGTGACACGTCAAGCAATGAGATGCAGTGCCTTAGACTGCTGCGTCATCCAGGAGCCACAAAGAACCCCCAGGTTCTCTTCTTCACTGTTCAACCAATACAGTAAATGTGGAGGAGTTAAGAGGGTTGTACAACTGAATACATTCAACTCTGAATCAGAGAGGTCACGTCCAAAACCAGAGGTCACGTCACATTCTCTCTTTCCATTTCCCATAAAAACCGTACCATCTGGTTGTTGGGGTAGAAGCTCCTGTAGTGTGAGGCAGCTTAAAGCAATGGTGCACCCATTTTGAATGTTATATTGTTTTTGTGCATCTCTATGCTCTATCGATTCCCTGGGTCATTTCATGTGTTCATGTGTATCTGAGTTATTGGCATTCAAGCAGGCAGAAGGCCGGTATGATGGAGCACCGTGATAAAATCCCTCTCACTCCACTAGAAGTTAATTGGACTACCACTTTTAGATCAAAACATCTATCATCATAACTCAGGATGATGTATTCTCTCCAATGTTTTTGCAATATTCCTACCTCGAGAAATGTGTCATTTAACAGAGGGTCAAGCACATTTTTATTATTTGTCTGCCTCTTTAGTCCTGGGTGCGTTGCATGGTGTCGTTGCCAGAGTTTCCTATCTCCTCAAAAGTATATATGCCGTTGTGAATGTTAGACTCCACTCTGTGAGGCACATCGATATGTAGGTTGAAAATGGTGAGAATGTTGACCCCTAAATGTATAGTGCAGTTTGTTTAGCTGATTTTACAGCTAACTAGCTACGTTGCATGCTGATATTGTATTTGGTATTATTGTGTGTAGCTACGGTTGCTAGCTAGCCAGCCAGCCCATAGAGAGAACATTGTATTGTGGATTTTGTAGTCAACTTTAGCTGCAGCAGATTTCCACAACAATGTTTCATTACATTTACATTACATTTAAGTCATTTAGCAGACGCTCTTATCCAGAGCGACTTACAAATTGGTGAATTCACCTTCTGACATTTCATGCTGCTACCAACACCAAAATGAAACCTTAAATAACACAATTTTGTTTGTGAACTAACATTATAAATGAAAGGAACCAGTGGTTTTGGGTGGATTTTTCCTTTAATGTACAAGTACACCCCCTGGACAGAACACTAGTTTGTCACAGGACCCCCAATCTATCGACTTCATGCTGACATGCATCGGGTACCATTTTTACAGTTTTTGGTATGACTCTATTGGGGATCAAACCCCCAAATTCCCAATCTTAGAGAATACACTCTAACCACAAGGCCACTGAGTTGATATGCAGACCTATTTTCTGTAATCAGTCTGTTGATGATTCCACGCAGTACCACATCTCTGAAACACAAACATGGATGATTCTGTTTCCCACTACCCCCAAGAATGTATGTAAGTGAATCAACATCATTAGTATAACCTGGTTTGTGTTCATCAGGACACACCGTAGAAAAACATTGCAATGACAAATGAAAACGGGTGATTCTTATTGGACAAATTCAGATTGTACCTCCCTGTTTAACTCATTTTTGAGTGTTTTATTCAGTTTAGTGCATACTGAACACAACTGTGTATGTTGAAAAATATATTCTTAGAAACATGAGGAAGTCTTAGTTAATGGGAACACCTTATTTGTCCTTTGCTGTCCTGTCAGGGCGGTTTGTTGAAAAGGAATTTGAGGTGCGGTCTGTGGCTTCCTTGAACTGTTGCCGTCGAGTAGCACTTGAAAGCTATACCTGATTCACACTATAGGGCCCGAAACCAAGCCAAGCCAAGTCAAGTCAAGCAGACCTGCACTGGGCTGTCCTACATGTAGTTGCTGGAAAGGACAATGTGAAAAGAAAATGTTAGAGCCAGCAGAGTATGGTTCAGATCAGACCTATTGTGTTAATGAGGCAATTGTTAGGACTACAGTGCCACAGATATGACATCGGGAAAGAAAGGTAGCCACACATACAATCGCTATACATTTATACATCCCAACCATGAAGCACTACACAAAATAGATGGCATCATGAGGTTAGAAAGTTATGTGGATATATTGAAGCAACATCTCAAGTCATCAGTCAGGAAGTTAAAGCTTGGTCGCAAATGGGTCTTCCAAATGGACAATGAACCGAAGCATTCTTCCACAGTTGTGGAAAAATGGCTTAGCTTGTTATGGGCAGGTGGGACGGTAGCGTCCGGTGAAATTGCAGGGTGTGAAATTCAAACTACAGTATTCTAAATATTTAGCTTTCATGAAATCAAAAGTGTAATACATCAAAATAAAGCTTAACTATTTGTTATTCCAGCCGCTGTGTCAGATTTCAAAAAGGCTTTATGACGAAAGCAAACCATGCAATTATCTGAGGACAGCACCCGCGTACAAACACATGAAAAACATATTTCAACCAGGCAGGTGTGACACAAAAGTCAGAAATAGCGATTTAAAAAATGCCTTACATTTGATGATCTTCTTCTGTTGGGACTACAAAAGGTCCCAGTTACATCACAACTGTTCCTTTTGTTCGATAACGTCCTTCTTTATATCCATTAAAACTTGGTTTAACTGGCAGGCTTCAGTCAATAATCCACCCAGTTTCCCTCCATCAAAATGCATACAAAATGAATCCCAAAAGTTATGAGTACATTTTTCCAAACAAGTCAAACAACGTTTATAATTAAACCTTAGGTACCCTAATACGTAAATAAACGATAACATTTAAGATGGAGAATCGCTATTGTCTTTACCGGAGACAATGACCAAAGAACACGCTCTCTTCCATGCACTTGGAAACACTACAGCCAAAATGGGAGCCACCTACAAAAACAACACTTTCTGGCTCATTTTTCCAAAAAACAGCCTGAACCTCTTTCTACAGATTCGTGACATCTTGTGGAAGCCCTATAAACTGAAATCTGGTAGGACTTGACCTTATAATAAAAGTGATAGCCTATGAAAAAAGTGGTAGGCTGACATTTTTTGGGGGGGGATGGTTTGTCCTCGGGGTTTCTCCTGCCATATCAGTTCTGTTATACTCACAGACATAATGTCAATAGCTTTAGAAACTGTAGAGTTTTTCCTATCCAAATCTACCAATTATATGCATATCCTAGCTTCCGTGCCTGAGTAACAGGCAGTTGACTTTGGGCATGCTTTTCACCCGGACGTCAAAATACTTCCCCCTACCCAAGAGAGATTAAGGACAACAAAGTCAAGGTATTGGAGTGGCCTTCACAAAGTCCTGACCTATAGCAAATTTGAGGGCAGAATTGAAAAAGCATGTGCGAGCAAGGAGGCCTACAAACCTGACTCAGTTACACCAGCCCTGTCAGGAGGAATGGACCAAAATTCACCCAACTTGTCGGAAGCTTGTGGAAGGCTACCCGAAACGTTTGACCCAAGTTCCCAAATAAATCCCCTTGAGATATTAATGATGTTGCACTGCCTAGGGGTTCCACTAGATGTCAACCATCTATAGAAAATTGAATGAGACTTCTACTGTGTTGTGGGACTCAATGAGAGCAGAATCTATCAGGTGACTGGCAGTCAGCCATTTTCTGATCATGTGCATTCCTCATGGTATCCACTTGCGTTCCATTGCTCATCAAGACAAAGGAATACTCCGGTTGAAACTTTATTGAAGCTATATGTTAAAAACATCCTAATGATTGATTCTGTACATAGTTTGAAATGTTTCTTCGACCTGTAATATAACTTTAAGTTTTTGTCCGACGTAACGCTGACCAGAATGAGCGTTTGGATATGTATACCAAACGCGCTAACAAAATAAGGTATTTGGACAATGTATTGTGGACCAGGGATTCCTGGAGTGCTTTCTGGTGTAGATCATCAAATGAAAGGGAATATTTATCATGTAATTTCTTGTTTGTGTTGATGCCATCATTGCGGCTATTGTGACTTATTCTTCTAAGCGCCGTCTCAGATTATTGCATGGTTTGCTTATTCCGTAAAGTTTTTTTTGAAATCAGACACAGCGGTTGCATTAAGGAGAGATATATCTATAATTCCATGTGTATAACTTGTATTATCATCATCACATTTATGATGAGTATTTCTGTTGACTGATGTGGCTATGCAAAATCACTGGATGTTTTTGGAACTAGTGAATGTAACGCGCCAATGTAAACTCATATTTTGATAAATATGAACTTTATCAAACACAACAAACATGTATTGTGTAACATGAAGTCCTATGAATGTCATCTGATGAAGATCAAAGGTTAGTGATTCATTTGATCTCTATTTGTGCTTTTTGAAACTATGTTTTTCTGTGGCTTGGTGGTGACCTAACATAATCGTTTGTGGTGCTTTCGCAGTAAAGCTTATTTGAAATCAGACACTGGTGGGATTAACAACAAGATTACCATTAAAACGGTATAAAATACATGTCTGTTTGAGGAATTTTAATTATGAGATTTCTGTTGTTTTGAATTTGGCGCCTTGGACTTTCACTGGCTGTTGTCATATCATCCCGTTAACGGGATTGCAGCCATAAGAAGTTAAGAGCCGTCCACAGGGTATGGCATGACGTTGCAAAATGGAGTGATAGCCTTCCTTCAAGATCCCTTTTACCCTGTACAAATCTCACTTTACCACCACCAAATCACCCCAAGACAATTACATTGCCTCCACCATGTTTGACAGATGGCGGCAAGCACTCCTCCAGCATCTTTACATGTTTTCTGCGTCTCACGGATGTTCTTCTTTGTGATCTGAACACCTCAAACTTAGATTTGTCTGTCCATAACACTTTTTTCCAATCTTCCGCTTTCCAGGTGACTCTGGGTTGCTGGCATTCTAGGCAGAGTTCCTCTGTCCAGTGTGTGATCTTTTGCCCATCTTAATCTTTTCTTTTTATTGGCCAGTCTGAGAGATGTCTTTTTCTTTGCAACTCTGCCTAGAAGGCCAGCATCCCAGCTGTTGACGTTGAGACTGGTGTTTTGCGGGTACAAGTTAATGAAGCTGCCAATTGAGGACTTGTGATGCGTCTGTTTCTCAAACTAGACACTCTAATGTACTTGTCCACTTGCTCAGTTGTCCCACTTCTCTTTCTATTCTGGTTAGAGCCTGTTTGAGCTGATCTGTGAACGGATTAGTAAATAGATCTTCAGTTTCTTGGCAATTTCTCAGATGGAATTGCCTTCAATTCCCCTGAACAAGAATAGACTGACAAGTTTCAGAAGAAAGTTATTTGTTTCTGGCAATATTGAGCCTGTAATCAAACCCACAAATGCTCCAGATACTGAACTCGTCTAATGAAGAACAGTTTTATTGCTTCTTTAATCAGAACAACAGTTTTCAGCTGTGCTAACATAATTGCAAAAGTGTTTTCTAATGATCAATTAGCCTTTTAAAATGATAAACTGTTTTTATCTAACACAGCGTGCCCTTAGAACACAGGAGTGTTGGTTGCTGATAATGGACCCTTGTATGCCATTGTAGATATTCCACAAAGATATCTGCCATTTCCAGCTACAATAGTCATTTCCACATTAACCTGTTGCATCGAGCAATCCCGTATCCGGGAGCGTAATTATAGCCTCAAGCTCATTACCATAACGCAACGTTAACTATTCATGAAAATCGCAAATGAAATGAAATAAATATATTTGCTCACAAGCTTAGCCTTTTGTTAACAACACTGTCATCTCAGATTTTCAAAAAATGCTTTTCAACCATAGCTACAAAAGCATTTGTGTAAGTGTATTGATAGCTAGCATAGCATTAAGCCTAGCATTCAGCAGGCAACATTTTCACAAAAACAAGAAAAGCATTCAAATAAAATCATTTACCTTTGAAGAACTTCGGATGTTTTCAATGAGGAGACTCTCAGTTAGATAGCAAATGTTCCGTTTTTCCAAAAAGATTATTTGTGTAGGAGAAATTGCTCCGTTTTGTTCATCACGTTTGGCTAAGAAAAAAAAACAAATTCAGTCATTACAACGCAAACTTTTTTCCAAATTAACTCCATAATATCGACAGAAACATGGCAAACGTTGTTTAGAATCAATCCTCAAGGTGTTTTTTACATATCTTTCGATGATAAATCATTCGGGGCAGTTGACTTTCTCTTCTGAACCAAATGGAAACATGCATGCACCTGGAGATTACGCAATAGTTTTGACGGAGGACACTGAGCGGACACCTGGTAAATGTAGTCTCTTATGGTCAATTTTACAATGATATGCCTACAAATACGTCACAATGCTGCAAACACCTTGGAGAAACGACAGAAAGTGTAGGCTCATTCCTTGCGCATTCACAGCCATATGAGGAGACATTGGAACACTGCGCCTCAAAAATTTGGCTCACTTCCTGTATGAAATGTAATCTTGGTTTCACCTGTAGCATTAGTTCTGGGGCACTCACAGACAATATCTTTGCAGTTTTGGAAACGTCAGAGTGTTTTCTTTCCAGCTGTCAATTATATGCATAGTCGAGCATCTTTTCGTGACAAAATATCTTGTTTAACTTCTTGAAACTTCCCATCCCGGATCCGGGATCGTGACTAAAGCCTCAGGCTCATTAGCATAACGCAACGTTAACGATTTCTGAAAATCGCAAATAAAATGAAAATAATGCGCCTGCTCTCAAGCTTAGCCTTTTCTTAACAACACTGTCATCTCAGATTTTCAAAATATGCTTTTGAACCATAGCAATTGACTAATTTGTGTAAGAGTATGCTTAGCTAGCTTAGCATTTTGAGTAGCATTTAGCACGCAACATTTTCACAAAAACCAGATAACCAAATAAATAAAATCATTTACCTTTGAAGAGCTTCGGATGTTTTCAATGAGGAGACTCTCAGTTACATACCAAATGTGCAGTTTTTCCTGAAAGCGTCTGTGTGTAGGAGAAATCGCTCCGTTTTGTACATCACATTTGGCTACCGAAACGAACCAAAAATTCAGTCACCTACAACGTCAAACTTTTTCCGAATTAACTCCATAATATCGACCGAAACATGGCAAACGTTGTTTGGAATCAATCCTCAAGGTGTTTTTTCACATATCTCTTCATTGATATATCGTTCGTGGAAGCCTGCATTCTTCTATAAATTCCATGGAAAAATACTTGCAGCTGGCTTTTGCGCACCAATTTCGGCGCAGGACACCGGGCGGACACCTGGTAAATGTGGTCTCTTATGGTCAATTTATTATGATATGCCTACAAATACGTCACAATGCTGCAGACACCTTGGGGAAACGACAGAAAGGGCAGACTTACTCCTCTCGCATTCACAGCCATATAAGGAGACAATGGAAAACAGAGCCTCAAATCCTGCTCATTTCCTGGATGCCGTCTCATCTTGGTTTTGCCTGAAGCTCACGTTCTAGGGCACGCACAGAAAATATCTTTGCAGTTCTGAAAACGTCAGAGTGTTTTCTTTCCAAAGCTACCAATTATATGCATAGTTGAGCATCTTTTTGTGACAAAATATCTTGTTTAAAACGGGAACGTTTTTCATCCAAAAATGAAATACTGCCTCCAGAGGTTCAAGAGGTTAACAATGTCTACAATGTATTTCTGATGAATTTGATTTTAATATCATGGACAGAAAAAATGCTTTTCTTTCAAAAACAAAGACATTTCTAAGTGACCAGAAACTTTTGAACTGTAGTGTATGTACACTTATGTAGTATGTTAATAAATGCCAGTACTGTTGTAATGTCTACACTGGGAGTCGGAAAGCAAGTAGAGGGAGTGACTTTAAGATTACATTTCACACGGAACAAAACAAGAAATATGAGTAGTGTACAGACATGAAACACTGAAACAGAAACAATAATGCCTAGGGAAAGAACAAAAGGGAGTGACATATGTAGGGAAGGTAATCAGGCAGATAATGGAGTCCAGGTGAGTCTGATGATGTGCAGGTGTGCAGAACGATGGTGATAGGTGTGCGTAATAATGAGCAGCCTGATTACCTCGAGCATCAGAGTGGGAGTATACGGGACAGTACCCCCTCCCAACTCGTGGCTTCGGCTGCAGGACGCCAACCAGAGGGACGGTCCTGGGGACCAGGAGTGGGCTGGTCACTTCTTCTGAGGCGCGGGAACCTGTCAAGCTAGCTGAGGCACGGGAACCTGTCGAGCCGGCCAAGGCGCGGGAACCTGTCGAGCCGGCTGAGGCATGGGAGCCTGATGAACCGGTTGAGGCGTGGGAAACTAATGAGTCGGATGAGGCATGGGAGCCTGATTAACCGGTTGGGGCATGGGAGCCTGCCGAGCCTACCGAGTCTTGTGAACCTGTAGAGCCAGCTGAGGCATGGAAGCCTGTCAAGCCTAATGAGGCATCCTCGGTAGACTTGGCAACGGATGCTTGACAATCCAACCGGGTCTTGTAAGCCGGCTGAGACATGGAAGCCTGACGTGCCAGCTGAGGCATCCCCGGTTGCTCTGGTAGCGACAACTGGACCCGAAGTCACCTACAAACATCAACAAAAAACATTCCCTGATGCTTCCCTTTGGTGAGGCATTATTCTGTAACTTGCATGCTGGGAGTCGGGAAGCAAGTACAGAGAGTGACTTTAACTTCTTGAGTGTAGGGGTCAGGATTTCCGTTTTTGGCTAAAAAACGTACCCATTTGAAACTGCCTATTTCTCAGGCCCAGAAACTAGAATATACATATAATTGTCAGATTAGGATAGAAAACACTCTAAAGTTTCCAAAACTGTCAACTGTGTCTGTGAGTATAACAGAACTGATATTGCAGGCAACAACCTGAGGAAAATCAAACAAGGAAGTGCTGTTTTTCTTGAAAGCTTTCTGTTCCATTGAATGCCTTGCCTCCATTTAAAGGGATATCAACAAGATTCCCTTTCCTATGGCTTCTACAAAGTGTAAAGTCAAGGTGTCAAGTCTTTAGACAGTTTCAGAATTTTATTTTGAAAAATGAGCGAGAAAGATAACATCGGGTCAGTGGATAGCTGGGTGTTCGCAGAGTTTTGCTTGCGCAACAGAGTAGGGCAGCCATTGTCTCTCCATCTTCTTGAAAAAGCGATTGTCCCGGTTGATTTATTATCGATTATATATTTTAAAAACATCATGAGGATTGATTGTAAAAAACATTTGACATGTTTCTGTGGACATTACGGATACTATTTGGAATTTGTCTGCGATGACGTGACCACTCGAGCCTGTGGATTTCTGAACATAACGCACCAAACAAATGGAGGTATTTTGGATATAAAAATAATCTTTATGGAACAAAAGGAACATTTATTGTGTAACTGGGAGTCTCGTGAGTGCAAACATCCGAAGATCAAAGGAAGGGATTTAATCTATTGCTTTTCTGACTTTCGTGACCAATCTACTTGGCTGCTAGTGTTTGTAATAGTTTATCTACTGAGAGAGATGTCCTTACATAAACGCTTGGTATGCTTTCGCCAAAAAGCTGTATTGAAATCTGACACGCCAGGTGGATTAACAACAAGCTAAGCTGTGTTTTGCTACATTGCACTTGTGATTTCATGAAAATTAAATATTTTTAGTAATATAAATTTGAATTTAGCGCTGCAATTCAGCGGGTGTTGATGAAAATGATCCCGCCAAAGGGATGGGTGCGTCAAGAAGTTAATAATAAATAACACAATGAACAAAACAAGAAACACGAGTAGCGTACAGACTTGAAACACTGAACCAGAAACAATAACACCTGGGGAAGGAACCAAAGGGAGTGACATATATAGGGAAGGTAATCAGGGAGGTGATGGAGTCCAGGTGAGTCTGATGAGGTGCTGGTGCGCTTAACGATGGTGACAGGTGTGTGTAATAATGAGCAGCCTGATGACCTAGAGCACCGGAGAGGGAGTATACGGACAACTGTGTTAATATCAAATAGAAAAAAAGGTTTGTCTAGATGTATTTTTACAGTACAGGTGTTTTGAAATTTCTCCAGTTAAATAAGCAATTTATGCATTGGTGAATTTCATCAAGTGACGACAATGATTATGGACTTGTCATTGTTCTATCACTTGCAATAAAGATTAATCTTCAGCACACAATCACTTTTTCTTCATTGCAATTGTTCATTATCCACACCCAGTGCCACATTTGAATGTAAATTGAATTGACCTGTGAATTTCATCCCCACTACTCCACTTCTTATCCAGGGCGACTTCAACTATAGTAGGTAAGACATTCAACTATAGTAGGTAAGACAACCCCACAGTCAACGCAAGTATACATTTTCCTCAGCCAAATCAGTGTTAGTAAGAAAATAAAGACGTCGAGTGTTAATGCGAGAAAGACAAGTACAACAGTAAAGAGTTAATTTTTGTAAGGGGGTAGTCACAGGAAAGGGACGGTTTTGATGTCCTGTTTAACCACCTCTCTATGTACCTTCAAAAAGTAATGAAGCTAGTACTGCATGATACTTTAGAATTTGGAACAAAGCTTTGAGCATAAAGAAGATTATTTTCACACAAATATTTACACAATTCTAAGTATTTATTTTTATGTTGTAATGGGTTAATAAGTGGTGTCCAGGCTATCCCCAAAATGATCTGTCAAATAGTCAGATAGACATGTTTCCTTATTATAGTAAACATTTTACTCACTTTCTGCACATCTGAAATTCAAAATAAGAACACGCTAACTTTTTGGGATTTGACAACCTGTGCCAAAGCACAAAAGAACAACTTTGGGATTAACCAGTGTGCATGTTTGAAGCAGGAATATTCTTTGTGTGAATTATGTTTAATCCTCAAACAAACCAGTAACCTGTGTTGTACATCACCTGTCAAGTATATTGGCCCGATTCAGAGTTGAGAAACACACTCTGACTTCATTGATGTCATACTCTGACTTCATTGATGTCAATTGGAGACTTGAACATTTGAGTTAGTTATCCCAAGTCACAATATTGCCCATAAAAAAATACCAAATATGTTTTGGAAACCTCTCCCCTCACACATGCCCTCTCTTCCCTGCTAGTGCCATTGAAGCAGGCCTGGCATTGGTTGGTGTTGGCAGTCCATAGCGGAGACAAAATTATCAAGGTTACGACGCACGCCTAATCACAGACAAAAGGGAGCTGTAGCTAAAACCTGAGCACTCGCCACGCCATTCGTTCAAATCCAAGAGGGATCGTTTAAACTTCCTGAGTTGGCAGCAAGCCAGCATCACTCTTGTTACGGTTGCCCAGGTCTTCACCACAGAGCGGTAATGGGCCTTGAAGGATTAAAAAGATATCATTCTTTGCCTACTTTTCCCAGTAATTTTTTGGATTGATGTTTGGCATTTTATCTTCTTGAGGATGAAGAAGATGAAGAAGATGAAGAATCACATGCATACAGATGCAGTCTGCTTTTTTCACGTTTCGCAGCCTCACTCACCTGGGTCACAATTTCTGAGATAAAGGCAGACACTGTCACACCCTGACCTTAGAGCTCCTTTTTATTCTCTATTTTGGTTAGGTCAGGGTGTGACTAGGGTGGGCAATCTTGTTTTCCTATTTCTTTGTTTGGCCTGGGGATCATACTTAGACAGCCTTTTCCCCCACCTTAGTTGGTGGGATCTTTATTTTGTATAGTTCACTTTGTAGCCTGCAGAACTTTACATTCGTTTTGTATTTTGTTGTTTTTCGGTGGTCATTTTAATAAAAGTAAGATGTCCGCCTACCACGCTGCACCTTGGTCTAACCGCTCAAACGGGAGACTCCTCATTCAAATGACGAGCGTAACAGACACAAAACGATTTCAATATCCTGGTGATATGTGGCATTTGCTATCTCAATTTAATGCATTTAAATACTTTTTTCCAGGCAAGAGCAACATGCTCTGCTGTGTGCAAAAAGAAGACTACATCTGTATCTAATGGTGAACACAAGAAAGCATGCCTTCCTATTACAAAGCCGTAAAACACTTTCTCTCCCCTCCCTATCGGTCAACCCTACATATTCCGTTAAGCAGTGGTGCCGAGTCATCATGCATACCATGCACACCTGTCCCCATAAACCACCACCAACATTCATTATGGCCTCCGTGTCCGATTCTTCATTTCCAGATGCCAGCTTCCATGCTCTGAGACGAACTGGGGGCTTCCATACTGGTGCATTACCCACAGTTCCATGGGACACGCTGGGCTGGTGCCTGGTGGCATACGGGATGTTAAAGGGTGATATGGTTTGCTTAAAAATGATATGTGCATTATGTTCGTCCAAAGGTGAATTACATTTAGTGAGCCAGAAAATGGTTTGGGATGGGTAAACGGGGTTGGTTGGTTGGTTCTTGATGTAATGTTTCATGTGGGTTGTGTGCTGATTTGGATCAGAGTTTCTACACCACATTGCTGTGACTGGAGTGTGGGCGCCTTGTTGGCTCTGCATCCTACACACACACGCACACACCCACACCCTTACACAGCATCAATTCAATCAGATCTCCAAACTGGTTTTGTTACCAAACACTATTGGTGTGGTTCGTAAGATGCAATCTTTACAGCTCCCAACTGTCTTTACATTGCAAAGAATGGGTGAACTCACAGGGACATTGAAAGCTGGTTTCCAGCTTTCCCGGGATCAGTCAAAAACACCACTCTTAGAATGCATATTTGGGTTCATGTGCTCAACAATATAATGTACAGTATACATTGTGAAAACAAGTACCTACTCCTTCATAGTGTAAGAGCAACAGAGCTAAATATGGTATGAATCTTCCTACAGATTGCTCAGCAACATATCTGAGGAGACACGTATTCTACCTATCAGGGGTATGGCTGAAAACAAAGGAATCATCGAGGAGGCCATACAGTCAATATTTGCTCTAAGAGACCGATTATAAGCTGATCTAGAAGACCGAAGAGAAAAGGAAAACCATGTGGAGAAAAAGCTTACACTTTACCACTTTATCACAGTAATTACAAGGCATGATATAATATGAGTACCTGGTAATATACGAATTGACTAGTGGTTAGTTGTAAATTATGTTTGATTTGGACATAATATGCATCTGCATCAAAATCTGTGACTTCATTGTAAAAAAGCAAGAGTGACTAGGCCCTAAATCTTAACAGTTATCAAGATTTGGGAAAACTGAAAAGACACTGTCTCACAAATCTTGATTGTAAAAGCGGTGATCACTAATGAGAGGATAGATTTACGTAGGCCTGCTGCTCCTAGATACGGGGTGAGCAACGACTCAAAAGGAAATGATCATAACCTAGCTAGTAAGCACTTATTGGACCACTGGTGTCTTTCATAGAGGGGGAATCCTTCTTAAATAAAACATGGGAGCACACAAACCCATGAAAGTCTCTCTCATGGCCACCTATACTTTCATCATTGTGAATTTAAAACCTTGTCTCCATGCTGCAATGCGGTTTTGTTGGTACTTTGTTGGTACTTTGCTATCTGCCAACTTTTTTTTACTTAAAAAAAATGATATGTACCAACGTCTTGAGTTTTTAATTTTTTCCTTGCTTTACTTTTTTCATTCATATTTTCACTCTGGACGCTTTGTCTGGACATGGTTCTACAGGATCTCCACCAGCCGAAGCTAAGTAGTAACATTAACATTATGTCTTCTAATTGCAGTCGCTGTACTCGTATAACTTTCCGGACAACTCGGACAACTTTCCCACGGCTTCTGGAAGAAAATGCTGTCGGGATGCTCAACCGGTGTCAGCTGACAGAAACTTTCAGACGCCTTCTCTGGTCTCTCCTCCACCCTTTATGGGGTCTGAGCCGCCGAAGCCTCCCACCATTAGCTCTAACAAGTTGCAAGCCCTAGTCATTGGCAACTCCATCACCAGCAGTATTAGACTTCAAACGAATCATCCAGCGATCATACACTGTTTACCAGGGGGCGGGGATACCGACGTTAAGGCTAATCTCAAGAGGGTGCCGAAACAATCAGAAGTCACCAAGCACAACATTGCTCCAGCGTGTAAATTACCTAGAAAGATGTGTTGGTATGAAGTAATTGTCTCTGACTCACTCCCAGGAGTGATGAGGGGGGAGTGGGGGAGTGATGAGCTCTACAGCAGAGTCTCACACCTCAATCGCTGGTTGAAAACTGTTTCTTGCCCCTCCCAATAGATCCACAAACAGGACCAAGCCTGGCCTGCTGAGGAGTGACGGACTCCACCCTAGCTGGAGGGGAGCTCTCATCTTATCTATCAAATAGACAGGGCTCTAACTCACAATGAGATTGGGTGCAGGCCAGTGTTCAAAGTTTTGGATATTTTTTATAACCCAACCCTGATCTGTACTTCTCCGCAACTTTGTCCCTGACCTGTTTGGAGAGCTCCTTGGTCTTCGTGGTACCGCTTGCTTGGTGGTGGCCCTTGCTACGTGGTGTTGCAGACTCTGGTGCCTTTCAGAACAGGTGTCTATATACTCAGATTATGTGACACTTAGATTGCACACAGGTGGACTTTATTTAACTAATTATGTGACTTCTGGAGGTAATTGGTTGCACCAGATATTATTTAAGGGCTTTATAGCAAAGGGGGTGAATACATATGCATGCACCACTTTTCAGTTTATTTTTATTTTTTTGAAAGTCCTTTTTTTCATTTCACTTCGCCAATTTGGACTATTTTGTGTATGTCCATTACTTGAAATCCAAATAAAAATCTATTTAAATGACAGGTTGTAATGCAACAAAATAGGGAAAACACCAAGGGGTGTGAATACTTTTGCAAGGCACTGTAAGCATGTCTGACGTCTATCTGGGAGTTTTGGGTTGGGTTGGGTGTCATGACATACATTGTCAACTGTGGGACCTTATATAGACAGGTGTGTGCCTTTCTAAATAATGTCCAATCAATTGAATTTACCACAGGTTGTAGAAACATCTCAATGGAAGATCAATGGAAACAGGATGCACCTGACCTCAAATTCTAGTCTCATAGGAAAGGGTCTGAATACTTATGCAAATGAGGTATTTTCTGTGTATTTATTTTTAATACATTTTTTTAGACCTGTTTTCGCATTGTCATTATGAGCTATTGTGTGTAGATTGATGAGCAAAAAATATAATTTTGCCCATTTTTGAATAAGACTAACGTAACAAAATGTGGAAAATGGAATAGGGAAGGGGTCTGAATACTTTCCGAATGCATTGTAAATCCACTCTTACAATAACACCTGACTATGTGACTGTAATTTTCCGAGATCATTCTTTCTCGATAACTGACAACTATCACAAAGGGAATGCTGTCCGTACAGTTCCATGTAAAACGATCATCTAAGAGCCAAACACTTAGATTCTGATTGGACGGAGGCAGACAGGAAGGTACCTGTGATTGGCTTAATCGCAAGTATCGTAAGTGATTCAGGCACCACGTTATATCAGATTAATGATGGCTTGTTTGGTATGAGATGCCATGGCAGGGGTTATATAAAACATTTCCAATTCAAATGAAAAGCTGCAGTCCAATGAGAATTGTGGTGAGATTAAAAATTCCATTGGATGTGGCGAGATTAGATCCTTGTGAAGCTCATCTTACATTTTGACCTTTGATGAAAGTACAATCATCAAATCACTGCATGTTATCACACTCCAAGATAATGAGGTAAATCCTTTGCCATAGAATGGACTTCACCACTAAAGTCATTCTATGTCTTTGTACGTTGCAATCTTCTCCTGCCGTTTAAACCACTTCAGAGTTTAAATCGTAAGCAGAGCTCTATAGTACATTTTTCTACTCATGTTTTATCTTACTAAATGCTGATAATGTATTGATACCTTTGTTGTGATGTATCTTGTATTTCTTGCAATGCAAAATAGTACATTAAAGTTATCACAATCTTGTAAGGAGGTTTGGGGCAATTGGACAGCATTACCATGCATTTGCAAATGATAGCAATCCCAATACCTCACATACCTGTTTCTATATTTTAATGCCTTCTTGAAAATGAGAGCCAGGTGAAAAATCTCTCGATGTGCCCTTGAGCAATGAACCTAACTCCCATTTGCTCCAGGGGTGCCGTTCTACTCTGGCTGACCCATGTAAAATGGTACATTTCACTGCACTTTTACGGTGTATGTAACAATAAACCATGTTTTTTTGTTAGCCAGCAACAACCAGTTTTTATGGTTGTTGAGTCAAATGCACGTGACCATTTCAAGACATTTAGACGTGTAGTATAACCCTCTGTAGGACTACTGTACAAACAGGTAGTACTGGAAAATAAATTACATGGGTGTGTCCTCATAATGATGCTATCCTGCCGCAACATCCAAGGTATCACAGACACAGACAAATCTAAAACATCCCATGTTTAGCATCATTAGTAGCGTATCTGCTAATGTGCATTTACCGGTATAGTGTGGCCATCTTTGAATGCATCAATGTTATTTTACTCTTTAGGGACTTTTGTGATGAGTCCAAAGACCACATTTGGATAATTATTATTTTAAAACCTCTTCAGGCAAGGGGGCAGTATTTTCACATCCGGATGAAAAGCGTGCCCAAAGTAAACTGCCTGCTACTCAGGCCCAAAAGCTAGGATATGCATATAATTGGTATATTTGGATAGAAACAACTCTAAAGTTTCTACAACTGTTACAATTATGTCTGTGAGTATAACATAACTTCTTTGGCAGTGAAACCCCGAGGACAAACCATCCAGGATTTTTTTTGCTGTTGAGGCGACTGTGTTTTCAATTAGATTTGTATGTGAATCTAGATTTCTGAGGCATGTGGTTGCAGTTCCCATGGCTTCCCCTAGATGTCAACCGTCTTTATAAATTGGTTGATGTTTTTCCTTTGAGAAATGACGAAGTAGCCCTTTCCTTTCTGGGTGTATAGCCAAGTGGACTGTTTTGTTTGGGGACGCGTGACCTGGAGCTCGCTCCATTTTCATTTTATCCGCTATTGAACACAGTTTATCCCATCTTAAATTTGATCGATTATTTAGATTTGAAAATACCTAAAATTGGATTAGGAAAGTTGTTTGGACAAAGTTTACAGGTAACTTATCATCTGTAGTCATTTTGGGCGAGTTGGAACAGGTGTTTATCTGAATCAAACGCGCCAAATAAATTGACATTTTGGAGATATAACGACGGAATTTATCGAACAAAAGTACCATTTGTGATGTTTATGGGACATTTTGGAGTGCCAACAGAAGATCTTCATAGGTAAGGCATGAATTATATCGTTATTTCTGAGTTTTGTGTCACGCCTGGAAAATATGATTGTCATGTGTTTGGGGTGCTGTCCTCAGATAATTGCATGGTTTGCTTTCGCCGTAAAGCCTTGAAGTCTGAGATGGTGGCTGGATGAACAAGAAGTTAAGCTTTAATTTGGTGTATTGCACTTGTGATTGTATGAAAGTTAAATATTTCTAATATTTTTTTTTAAATTTCGTGCTCTGCAATTTCACCGGATGTTGTCGAAATATTCCGCTAGCAGAACCCCTAGCAGTAACAGGTTTTAAGCATTAGCGTTACACTATTTTTTTAAACTCTTACATCTATGGGGGCGCTATTTCATTTTTGGATGAAAAACGTTCCCGTTTTAAACAAGATATTTTGTCACAAAAAGATGCTTGACTATGCATATAATTGATAGCATTCGAAAGAAAACACTCTGACGTGTCCAGAAATACCAAGATATTCTCTGTGCGTGCCCTAGAACGTGAGCTTCAGGCAAAACCAAGATGAGATGGCATCCAGGAAATGACAAGGATTTTTGAGGCTCTGTTTTCCATTGTCTCCTTATATGGCTGTGAATGCGAGAGGAATGAGCCTGCCCTTTCTGTCGTTTCCCCAAGGTGTCTGCAGCATTGTGACGTATTTGTAGGCAGATCATTGGAAGATTGACCATAAGAGACCACATTTACCAGGTGTCCGCCCGGTGTCATGCGCCGAAATTGGTGCGCAAAAGTCACCTGCCAGTATTTTTCCATGGGATGCAGAGAGGAAAGCAAGCTTCCACGAACTGCATATCAATGAAGAGATATGTGAAAAAACACCTTGAGGATTGATTCCAAACAACGTTTGCCATGTTTCGGTCGATATTATGTAGTTAATCCGGAAAAAGTTTTACGTTGTAGGTGACTGAATTTTCGGTTAGTTTCGGTAGCCAGACGCAATGTATAAAACGGAACGATTTCTCCTACACACAGACGCTTTCAGGAAAAACTGCGCATTTGGTATGTAACTGAGAGTCTCCTCATTGAAAACATCAGAAGCTCTTCAAAGGTAAATGATTTTATTTATTTGGTTATCTGGTTTTTGTGAAAATGTTGCGTGCTAAATGCTACTCAAAATGCTATGCTAGCTTTGCATACTCTTACACAAATTAGTCAATTTCTATGGTTCAAAAGCATATTTTGAAAATCTGAGATGACAGTGTTGTTAAGAAAAGGCTAAGCTTGAGAGCAGACGCATTATTTTCATTTTATTTGCGATTTTCAGAAATCGTTAACGTTGCGTTATGCTAATGAGCCTGAGGCTTTAGTCACTAACCCGGATCCGGGATGGGGAGTTTCAAGAAGTTAAAGTAGCTTTGTTTGATTTAACTTTCTTTGTATTGAAAATAAAATGTGTCTCCTTGCTTAAGGAACAGACAACTTTGGGAAACTGAACTAAAGCACTGGAAACAATGGAAATTAGATGGCTGCCGGAGGAGATGGCTGCCGTTTTATGCGCTCCTAACCAAATGTGCTGTTGTTTGTGTTTTGTTTGCGCTGTTTGGAATATAATGTTTTGTATATAATGTTTCTGCCACGGTCTCTTATGACCGAAAAGAGCTTCTGGATCAGAACAGCGATTACTCACCTCAAACTGGACAAAGATTTTTCTTTAAAGAGTCAGACACATAGGATTTACTGCTGATAGCAGACCAGGTCCAAATCCCCGTAATTCGCATTAAGAAGCGATGCAAGGGACACATGTCCGGGTGCCTTGTGAGAATTCATCATAGAGTGGGTAACCCGCCTCTACCATCCGTTCTATTGGCCAACATGCAATCATTGGAGAATAAACTGGATGAGCTCCATTCGAGACTATCTTACGAACGGGACATACAATTCTTTAATATCTATTGTTTCACTGAGTCGTGGCTGAACGACGACATGGATAATATACAGTTGGCTGGGTTTCCCGTGCATCGACATAACAGAACAGCTGCATCTGGTGGTCTGTATCTGTTTGTCAATAACAGCTGGTGCCCAAAATCTGACATTAAGGAAGTCTTGAGGTTTTGCTCGCCTGAGGTAGAGTATCTGAATATAAGCTGTAGACCACACTATTTACTAAGAGTGTTTTCATCTATATTCTTCATATCTGTCTATTTACCACCACAAATCGATGCTGGCACTAAGACCGCACTCAAACGAGCTGTATAAAGCCATAAGAAAACAAAACATGGGCCTACATACCGAAATTGGTGTTGTTTGGACTAATGGCTCATGAGAATAAGATTTTCTAAAATGTCCATGGTGGAGACAAATGGGCCCATAAATGGATCCATAAGACACATAAGACACATGAGGAAATATACCTACATACAAAGTTTCAAGTCTCGATGTCAAACTGGGCGGTCGGATATGAGGGTTAAAGTGAGACTGCTCATAAGAGTGAAAACGTAAGGCCAATCAGTGCAATGCTTTTTTACGTGAATCATGGCCTCTAGTTTCAGTGTGCGAAAGTTTCCAATCAATGCTTGACTTATTTGACCATATCAAGGAAAAAAACTATATATGAATAACAATAGGTTTGGCTGTGAACCCCTAATATTTTGTAATCATGCAGAAGGGAAAGGCCTACACCATGGCAGGGGGAAGATGTGTTGGGTTAAATTGCATTTATCTGGGGGTGCTGCAGCACCCTCAGCACCCACACTTTCTGTGGCTATGGCCTACACTAATCTGCTCCCTGACATGCTCACCTATTTAAATAATTCATAAGACGTAACTTTTGGGATAATACAACACCAGTCAAAAGGTTGGACACACCTCCTCATTCCAGAGTTTTTCTTTATTTTTACTATTTCCTACATTGTAGAATAATAGTGAAGACATCAAAACTATGAAATAACACATATGGAATCATGTAGTAACCATAAAAGTGGGAAACAGATCAAAATATATTTTATACTTGAGATTCTTCAAATTAGCCACCCTTTGCTTTGATGACAGCTTTGCACACTCTTGGTATTCTCTCAACCAGCATCACCTGAAATGCTTTTCCAAAAGTCTTGAAGGAGTTCACAAATACAGTTGAAGTCGGAAGTTTACATACACCTTAGCCAAGTACATTTAAACTCAGTTTTTCACAATTCCTGACATTTAATCAGAGTAAAATGTCCTGTCTTATGTCAGTTAGGATCACAACTTTATTTTAAGAATGTGAAATGTCAGAATAATAATAGAGAGAATGATATATTTCAGCTTTAATTTCCTTCATCACATTCCCAGTGGGTCAGAAGTGTACATAAACTCAATTAGTATTTGGTAGCATTGCCTTTAAATTGTTGAACTTGGATCAAAGGTTTCGGGTAGCCTTCCACAAGCGTCCCACAATAAGTTGGGTGAATTTTTGCCCATTGGCCCATTTGGCCCATTGGCAGAGCAGGTGTAACTGAGTCAGGTTTGTAGGCCTCCTTGCTCGCAAATGCTTTCTCAGTTCTACCCGCACCTTTTCTATAGGATTGAGGTCAGGGCTTTATAATGGCCACTCCAATACCTTACATTTGTTGTCCTTAAGCCATTTTGCCACAACTTTGGAAGTCTACTTGGGGTCATTGTCCATTTGGAAGACCCATTTGCGACCAAGCTTTAACTTTCTGACTGATGTCTTGAATTTTTCCTTCAATATCTCCACATAACTTTTCATCCTCCTGAAGCTATCTATTGTTTTAAGTGGACCAGTCTCTCCTGCAGCAAAGCATCCCCACAAAATGATGCTGCCACCCCCATGCTTCACGGTTGGGATGGTGTTCTTCGGCCTGCAAACCTCCCCTCTTTTCTTCTAAACATAACGATGATCATTATGGCCAACCAGTTCTATATTTGTTTCATCAGAGCAAAGGACATTTCTCCAAAAAGTATGATATTTGTCCCCATGTGCAGTTACAAACCCTACTCTGGCTTTTTATGGTGGTTTTGGAGCAGTGGCTTCTTCCTTGCTGAGCGGCCTTTCAGGTTATGTCGATAAAGGATTTGTTTTACTGTGGATATACAGTATACTTTTGTACCTGTTTCCACCAGCATCTCCACAAGGTCCTTTGCTGTTGTTCTGGGATTGATTTGCAGTTTTCTCACCAAAGTACGTTCAGCTCTTGGAGACAGAATGAGTCTCCAACATATGACGACTGCGTGGTCCCATGGTGTTTTTTCTAGCATACTATTGTTTGTACAGATGAACGTGGTACCTTCAGGCATTTGGAAATTGCTCCCAAGGATGAACCAGATTTGTGGAGGTCTGCAATTTTTTTCTGAGATCTTGGCTGATTTCTTTTGATTTTCCCATGATGTCAAACAAAAAGGCACTGAGTTTGAAGGTAGGCCTTGAAATACATTCACAGGTAGCCAGCAGCATACCACCCTGCATACCACCCTGCATACCACTGCTGGCTTGCATCTGAAGCTAAGTAGGTTTGGTCTTGGTCAGTCCCTGGATGGGAGACCAGATGCTGCTGGAAGTGGTGTTGGAGGGCCAGTAGGAAGCACTCTTTCCTCTGGTCTAAAAATGACCCCAAATCCCCAGGGCAGTGATTGTGAACACTGCCTGTGAAGGGTGTTGTCTTTCAGATGGGACATTAAACAGGTGGCCTGACTCTCTGAGGTCATTAAAGATCCGATGGCAATTATCTTAAGAGTAGGGGTGTTAACCCTGGTGTCCTGGCTAAATTCCCAATCTAGCCCTCTAACCATCATGGTCACCTAATAATCCCCAGTTTACAAATGGTTCATTCATCCCTCTCCCCTGTAACTATTCCCCAGGTTGTTGTTGTAAATGAGAATGTGGTCAGTCAATTTACCTGGTAAAATAACAGATTTAAAACAAAGGTACACCTCCAATTGACTCAAATGATGTCAGTTAGCCTATCAGAAGCTTCTAAAGCCATGACATCATTTTCTGGAATTTTCCAAGCTGGTTAGGACATCTACTTTGTGCATGACACTAGTCATTTTTCCAACAACTGTTTACAGACAGATTATTTCACATATCATTCAGTGTATTACAATTCCAGTGAGTCAGAAGTTTGCATACACGAAGCTGACAGTGGCTTTAACAAGACATTTGTGGAGTGGTTGAAAAACTAGTTTTAATGACTCCAACCTATGTGTATGTAAACTTCAGACTTCAACTGTATGCTGAGCACTTGTGGGCTGCTTTTCCTTCACTCTGCAGTCCAACTCATCCCAAACCATCTCTAAATGGGTTGAGGTTGGGCGATTGTGGAGACCAGGTCATCTGATGGAGCACTCTATTACACTCCTTCTTGGTCAAATAGCCCTTACACAGGTGTGTTGGGCCATTGTACTGTTGAAAAACAAATGATAGTCCCACTATGCACAAGCCAGATGGGATGGCGTATCAATGCAGAATTCTGTGGTAGCCATGCTGGTTAAGTTTGCCTTGAATTCTAAATAAATAACTTGTTACAAGTGTCACCAGCAAAGCACATCACACCTCCTCCTCCATGCTTCCCGGTGGGAAACACACATGCGGCGATCATTCATCTACTCTACATCTCACAAAGATACGACGGTTGGAACCAAAAATCTCTCATTTGGACTCATCATGCCAAAGGACAATTTTCCACCGGTCTAATGTCCATTGCTCGTGTTTCTTGGCCCAAGTTGTCTCTTCTTCTTATTGGTGTCTTTTAGTAGTGGTTTCTTTGCAGCAATTCGACCATGAAGGCCTGATTCACGCAGTCTCCTGTGAACAGTTGATGTTGACATGTGTCTGTTATTTGAACTCTTTGAAGCATTTATTTGGGCTGCAATTTCTGAGGCTGGTAACGCTAATGAACTTATCCTCTGCAGCAGAGGTAACTCTGCGTCTCCCTTTCCTGTGGCGGTCTTCATGAGACCCAGTTTCATCATAGCGCTTGATGGGTTTTGCGACTGCACTTGTAGAAACTTTTGAAGTTCTTGACATTATCTGGATTGACTGACCTTCATGTCTTAAAGTAATGACTGTCGTTTCTCTTTGCATATTTGAGCTGTTCTTGCCATAATATGGACTTGGTCTTTTACCAAAGAGGGCTATCTTCTGTATACCACCCCTACCTTGTCACAACACAACTGATTGGCTCAAACGCATTAAGAAGGAAAGAAATTCCACAAATTAACTTTTAACACGGAACACCTGTTAATTAAAATGCATTCCAGGTGCGTACCTCATGAAGCTCATGAATGAAGCCCAGTTCTCTGCTGCCAATGACTGGAACGAACTACAAAAATCTCTGAAACTGGAAACACTTATCTCCCTCACTAGCTTTAAGAACCAACTGTCAGAGCAGCTCACAGATTACTGCACCTGTACATAGCCCACCTATAATTTAGCCCAAACAACTACCTCTTCCCTACTGTATTTATTTTATTTATTTATTTATTTTGCTCCTTTGCACCCCATTATTTTTATTTCTACTTTGCACATTCTTCCACTGCAAATCTACCATTCCAGTGTTTTACTTGCTATATTGTATTTACTTTGCCACCATGGCCTTTTTTTGCCTTTACCTCCCTTATCTCACCTCATTTGCTCACATCGTATATAGACTTGTTTCTACTGTATTATTGACTGTATGTTTGTTTTACTCCATGTGTAACTCTGTGTCGTTGTATGTGTCGAACTGCTTTGCTTTATCTTGGCCAGGTCGCAATTCTAAATGAGAACTTGTTCTCAACTTGCCTACCTGGTTAAATAAAGGTGAAATAAAATAATAAAAAAGCTGGTTGAGAGAATTCCAAGAGTGTGCTGAGCTGTCATCAAGGCAAATGGTGGCTACTTTGAAGAATGTCAAATATGAAATATATTTTAATTTGTTTTAGACTTTTTTGGTTACTGCATTATTTGTTTTCATAGTTTTGATGTCTTCACTATTATTCTACAATGTAGAAAATATTACAGATCCTGGAGGTTGGGTTATTGTGGAGTCCAGGTCGTCTGATGCAGCACTCCATCACTATCCTTCTGTGTGTCCAAACTTTTGCCTGGTACTGTACGTGTGCAGTGTATCCTGTCTGAATTTGAGATGATGCTGAAAGACACCTGTAAATGAACCGTTAAAACGAGTGTCCAATCACAATGTCTGCTCTATATTTGGACTTTTATTTTCTTGTATGAGCTTTCTATCCTCACTGTATGACAGTTTAGTGTGACTGTTATTTTGAGAGCAGGTTTTTTGCCTTCTCGGTTTTACGCGCCGAGTGTATATGGTAAACAGGCGCGAGAGTGGAAAAGGAAAATACGTTTTTGTTAAGGTTGTTCAAGCAGCCAAGTAACAACGTCAAACTTGGCACCTAGCTGGAAAGAGAACAATGTATTTACTGTCTTTCAATATTGGTCTTGTTTCAGATATCTTTCTAATTCGTTTGTACGTGTACTGAACGGATATTTGTGTTGTAATTGACGTTCTGAAGTCTGCTGGCAATGTGACGTTATTAGCTGTAGCCTAGCTCCACTGTGTGCTGGCTAATATTAGTTAATCTTGCACCATATTATCAAGCTACTAGCAAGTAATCAACTATTCGGGTAGAAATTCTCATGCATATTGATGTATTTGATGTATCAAGCACGCTAATGTAAAGTTGTGTAAAAGTGTATTGTTCATATTGGAAGAGCATTTTTGGTATGTTTCTCCATCAGCTCTTACGGTATGTTTATGGAAATGGTACCACATTAAACTTTCATGAACCAACCGTTTGAGATTTGACCATTCATTCAGCTGGCGATGTTACACCACTTTTGAGAGTTGGTGAATAAAATCCTATAATGATGTTTGACATTGCCAGACAGAAGGATATACACTCAAAAAAATCAACTAGGGCATGTGTTTGAACAGCAAACTATAAACATGTTTGCATTAAATTAATGAATCGCGTTTATGTTTATTGAATTATTCATTCTTGTTTGTTGTACATGACTCAAAGAAAATTCTGATTAATTAAATTAAATAATGTCTGTCACGAATCCCTCCGGAACTTTCATTACGCACACCTGGCCCCCATTCCCACTGATTGTATTTGTATATATGTATCTTTTGGTTTCCATTGGGCTGTCGTTTATTGTTAACATGTCCGTAGGTCGTGTGTGTACCTGTGCTGTGTGTTTTGGGCTTTCGTGTGGATTGCGCAGATGATTTTCGGGTCTCGTCTGTCCCGTGTGATAATCATTGTGCGCTTGTGTTATTTATTTTGAGGTTCTCCTCGCTTTTTTCTTTTGGGTTTCAACCCTGTGTTTTGCATACGTGTTTATTTGGTCTTCGTCCCCGTGCCTTTACATGGCACGCTGTAATTTGAGTAATAATAAAAACCTTATTACGCATTCCTGCGCCTGTCTACCGATCCTTATACCAACGTGACAATGTCAATCCAATGAGAATGAGCTCCCTCAAAACAATAACTCTGATAAGGTTAGCTATTGAGCATTCTCCACGCCCACCGGATAAAGAAAAGGTTTGTAGAAGCAGAGTGTGTCACGTTCTGACCTTAGTTCCTTTGTTTTGTCTTTGTTTTAGTATGGTTAGGTTAGGGCCTGAGTTGGGTGGGTTTTCTATGTTAGTTGTTCTATGATTTTCTATTTCTGTGTTTGGCCTGGTATAGTTCTCAATCAGAGGCAGCTGTCAATCGTTGTCCCTGATTGAGAACCATATTTAGGTAGCCTGTTTTCAATTGTGTTTTGTGGGTGGTTATTTTCAGTCTTTGTGTGTCAACACCAGATAGAACTGTTTCGGTTTTCACTTTGTTGTTTTTGAAAGTGTTCGGTTTCATTAAAATAAGATGAACACTTACCATGCTGCACTTTGGTCCTCTCCTTCTTCCCAAGACAACCATTACAGAGTGGGACATTTCATGGATGACTAACCAGCACGTGCAAGAGTACTCACACCTAATCGTTTGACGTCCTTGATATTAAGGCTAGGTAATTCAGATATATCTACATTCATTTATTTCATTCAATAAGGTGAGTGAATAAAAACATTTGAGGCATTTCTCATTTGGATAGTTCTCTAAAACATGAATTTGTCACTCCTGTTTCTCACAGTTAACCCTAGCTCAACTTTGCTATGGCTAGGTTTAATTTATTTACACCATGTGTACATTATCGCTCACAATTGATTATTTTTTTTGTGCATCATGTAAAAACTCCTGCCACTGAACCGTGGTGTGAAAAAATAGACCTGCAACCTGCAGTGTAACTAAACTAATTTAACACTAATTTGAGTGAAGGTAGTAGCCTTTAAGAGATTCACTTGGTGGGGAATGTGTATTTGTGTTGCAGCCAGGCTAGCGGCCATGTCATGAGAGAGTCACGGTGTGTGTGTGTGTTGGGGGGGGGGCTAAGTTACTGTTGTCCAGAGAAGCAGAGGTTTTAGAGCTTCTCGGTGGACCCATAAGTAAATCTTCATGTATGACGGAGTCTCTCTTCGGGTGTTTTCATGGGTGGTAAACGTTTTTCAGCTAGGAGCCAGGCGAAATGGCTTAAAACCAGAGGACCACGGTTTGGAGCTGTAGTTCTGGGAAGGTAGCAAAAGGCTGTGTAAATCCTTTCTGCCACACAGACTCAAGTCTATCCACAGATAAACAAAACACAAACTAATATACTAAATAGTATAGGAAAATATGATGCTATGAAAGCTGTGGTGCAGTATGTCTTGTCTTGATGAAGATACATGCCCTTGCCAAGCAAACTGAAATTGCTTTACTAATTCATCGTAAGCTAATGTGCACTATATTTTGCAGGGGAAATAATAACAAGAAGGAAGATAAAATCAGTGTCTAAAATAATAATAATAATTACTTCTGTTGTATTAACTTTTTGAACAATATCTTTTTACCAGAAATATATCACAAAATAAAGCAGTTACCACATGATCTGAGATTTGTTTGCACCTCCTCGACAATACAGTTGAAGTCGGAAGTTTACATACACCTTAGTCAAATACATTTAAACAATACCTTGACTTTGTTCTAAAGCCATTTTGCCAACTTTGGAAGTATGCCTGGGGTCATTGTCCATTTGTGACCAAGCTTTAACTTCCTGACTGATGTCTTGGGATGTTGCTTCAATATCTCCACATAGTTTCCCTTCCTCATGATGCCATATATTTTGTGAAGTACACCAGTCCCTCGTGCAGCAAAGCACACACAACATGATGCTGCCACATCCGTGCTTCATGGTTGGGATGGCGGTCTTTGGCTTCCCCCTTTTTCCTACAAACATGATGGTCATTACAGACAAGCAGTTATATTTGTGTTTCATCAGACCAGAGGACATTTCTACAAAAAATATGATCTTTGTCCCCATATGCAGTTGCAAATCCTACTCTGGCTTTTTTATGGAGGTTTTATACTTGCGTACTATTGTTTGTACAGATGAATATGGTACCTTCAGGCGTTTAGAAATTGCTCCCAAGGATGAACCAGACTTGTGGAGGTCAACAATTGTTTTCTGAGGTCTTGGCTGATTGCATTTGATTTTCCCATGAAGTGAAGCAAAGAGGCACTGCGTTTGAAGGTAGGCCTTGAAATACATCCACAGGTACACCCCCAATTGACTAAAATGATGTCAAATAGCTTATCAGAAGCTTCTAAAGCCATTACATAATTTTCTGGAATTTTCCAAGCTGTTTAAAGTCACAGTCAACTTAGTGTATGTAAACTTCTGACACGGTGAATTATAAATGGAAGTAATACACAAAGTAGATACACAAAGTAGATGTCTTAACCGACTTGCCAAAACTGTAGTCTGTCAAAACTATAGTCTTTAAACAAGAAATTTGTGGAGTGATTGAAAAACTAATTTTAATGACTCCAACCTAAGTGTATGTAAACATCTGACTTCAACTGTACATGGTAAGTTAATATTTTTGTCATTTTATTGTTAATCTGTTATCATATGTACACATATTTACACTTTTGAGGTTTAATGATTTAGCTGAAATGCAGCTTTAAATATTTGTATTTGAGGAAATACTGTACATTTATTTGTATAATTTGCTAATGCACTTTTTTTTCACTTCAGTGTTGTATGTGGCAGTGCAATCATTGTGTCGCCAGAGAGGGTATTAGGTACAAATGACTAAAACATTTGAAATGACATCATCCTCATGGAAGAGGCCAACATTATCTGTGCATATATGTCAATTGTCCATGCACATTCAAGATGTGGAGTGGACTCAATACCCATGTCTATAAAGCTCATTTATCTCAGTTTACACAGACAGCTTCCAGTTCAGTAACTTTTAAATGTGAGTTATGTGAATGTAGTGACCTCTCCACAGAGAGATATTTTTTGTTCATATTGGAACACATCTGCGAAGTAATGAGACAGTTGTGTGTTTCTTGGTTGCCTTTTCGAGACAAATATTTACATACATTTTATACACACAAAAAGAGGAAGCATCATCCACAAAGACAGAAACATTTAAAAGCGTAGTTGCATTTGTGGACCCAGTGCAAGTGTCAGATACATCTGATAATGTGAGGCCTGGCTGTTCTGCTGATGTGTCAGATACCTCTGATAATGTGAGGCCTGGCTGTTCTGCTGATGTGTCATATGGTGAAGTGTAATATTGTTGAAATTTGAACATTTCATATTCCAGCAATAGGAGTAAGATTAGTTACTTGAAGAGTTGCATTTTTTGTTAAGTTCAGCTTGTGAGCCTGTCACAAAGCGTACTGCTACAGACATTTTCAAAAGCTAAACCTCCATATTGGTCCGGCTGTTATTGAAAAACATGCCAATTCTGTGTGTTTCTAACCCTGTGGCAAAACTTTTGGGAAAGTGTGGCCCACTTGCCACTTTTATAAAAGAAAACAATACTACAAGCTACATTTTAGAGTTGTAGAGCCTATTGAGTATTTTTTATCTGTAGACCAAATGAGGTCATTTCAGCACATCCCTTTATTAGTTATTGCAGGAAATACTGAGTCACAATAAATTGCTGAATAAAGTTATGAAGAACAAATAGCTCTAGAAAATAGAGTGGATTTGCATTGTGATCAGCGGGTTTACAGGTATTTTCTGGATGGTGAGCATTATAAAACAAATAGCTTTCTAGCTGTTGAGGAGTTGAACATTTCCATAAAAATTTACATTGACGATTTTGAGGTTTGAAATCCTCTTGGGACCTCATGCAAAAAGCATAAGCTTTGTGGTGTATATTGGGTGTTGGACAATTTGCCTCCTGGCTCTCTCATCCATGTATTTGTCTGTTCTCTGTTAAAGTGAAGATTTGAGGACATTTGGGTTTGAAAAAGGGTTGGATCCACTTGTGAAAGATCTGGTAATTTTGGAGCCACGTGGTGTGTTCATAAGTCAGTCGAACGAGTGTATCAAAGACACTGTGAACTGTGTAATAGCTGACAACCTAGGAGCCCATGGGCTGGCAGGTTTTGTTGAATGTTTTTCTGGTGAATACATCTGTAGATTCTGCACAGCTAAGAAATCAGAAATTCAGTCTTTGACTGCTGGTGTTTTTGGGAGTAGAACACAGGAACTTCATGAAGCCCATTTGCTAGAAGGCCAGCATCCCGGAGTCGCCTCTTCACTGTTGATGTTGAGACTGGTGTTTTGCGGGTACTATTTAATGAAGCTGCCAGTTGAGGACTTGAGGCATCTGTTTCTCAAACTAGACACCCTAATGTACTTGTTCTCTTGCTCAATTGTGCACCGCGGCCTCCCACTCCTCTTTCTATCCTGGTTAGAGCTAGTTTGCGCTGTTCTGTGAAGGGAGTAGTACACAGCGTTGTACGAAATCTTCAGTTTCTTCGCAATTTCTCTCTTGGAATAGCCTTCATTTCCCAGAACAAGAATACTGCCAAGTTTCAGTAGAAAATTCTTTGTTTCTGGCCATATTTAGCCTGTAATCAAACCCACAAATGCTGATGCTCCAGATACTCAACTAGTCTAAAGAAGGCCAGTTTTATTGCTTCTTTAATCAGCACAGTTTTCAGCTGTGCTAGCATAATTGCAAAAGTATTTTCTAATGATCAATTAGCCTTTTAAAATTATAAGCTTGTATTATCTAACACAACGTGCCATTGGAATACAGGAGTGATGGTTGCTGATAATGGACCTATGTACACCTATGTAGATATTCCATAAAAATCAGCCGTTTCCAATGTCTACATTGTATTTCCGTTATTTTAATGGACAAAAATGTGCTTTTCTTTCAAAACAAGGAAATTTCTAAGTGACCCCAAACTTTTGAATGGCAGTGTGTGTTAGTGGACCTTTGGTAATGTAATTAAAATGCATTCTTACTAGTAATAGCAATGAAAAGAACACTAATTGAAACAACAAGATTGACATTAGTATAACAGGCAAAACCTATATTAGTTAATTCAACAATACTGACATTAGTATAGCAGACAACCTATACTTGTTCATACACAAGTCTACATGTTGTTGTACTAATGTTTGACCAATGTGAATTAAACTTAAATTAATTTGACTAGACTAATTAAAAAACATTTTAATTAAACAAAAGGCAAATTAATTGAATGTAAATATTAACATGATCACCCACAAATCTATGTGGTGTTCGAACAACACAATCAAGAGACTGATTTTACTTGATTTTTTTAGATGGAATATAGGTGGCATGATTCAATTACGTTCATCCAATAATAGTATTTTTATTGAGTGTAGGCCCTTACAAACCTTCTAGGACTACAGCTAGACCCACGTGAGATTAGCTGAAGCCTACAGGTGTGTCATCTCTCTCTTCAGACCGGTTGGACAGGTAACAGAAGCCGATCTCCGAACACCCCCGCTCACGTGAATCGACCAAGGCTTGACTGGTCGGACCGGTAAGAGCTTCCTTCCTTACGGGATCGTAAGACCTGTTTGAGCTGCCAATTACAAAGTTCCGTATATATACAGCACCTTGTTGGTGAAAGAGGCACAGTCGGGATTTGAGTGCTTGGAACTCACTGTCTCCAGATGAAGATGCCATTTATTGTTTTACTAGACTGCAGGATGCCAACTTTGGAAAAATCTGGATTTGCATTCAATATATTTTCCTTCTCTTTTTCGTGCCTTTTTTGGTGGGCTGGATAATCGGAAAGATTGTACCTCTTTGGTCCAGTGGTTCTAAATAGTTCAACAGTCTTTACCGAAATTGTGAAATGTTTAGGACCACTTGATCAGCGCAAGGGAACGTTCTACCCCAGCCGCTGGACTTCCTTCACTCAACAAAGGACGCTTCCAAAGACAAGTGTGGAAAACAGAGGTAGACTGCTGTAGGCCTATCTGTGAATTGTATCCATGTTTGTTGGTTTATGATTGCACTCGTCACTGTTTAAGACGTACTACATCTATTTGAAAATGCATGATCAGAATACGTTAGGTGGGTATGGGCCTATCGATATACCAGTCGGCATATAAGCTACCCTATATGTTTGAATACTTATATATATTTTTATTTACAACGTTATTATAACTATTGTGAAGTGAATCTGTGAATTTTCATAATAAATATATTCAAATTTGTCAGTCAGCCTAAATTACGTTCATTTATTTTTCTATTGCATGGTTGAAACCCAATGAAATCTTTGTCTTTCACCTTTTCCCCCATAGGCTACTGATTTTCTCTGCACATGCATCTAATATTGTCCAAAGCCTCGGGGCCTTTTAACATGTCCACATATGAGCCTTTCTAACGCAACACAAGCCTAATTTCTTACAGACAAGTGAATCGCCGATGGCCAATTGGGATAAGGTCCGCTTCCCCATCATGTCAGTTGGTTAAAATGCCTTTGTGGATCAGTAAATATCGAGCATTTGAGTGCCGATTATCAGGTGGGTTAAAGCCGGCATGCGGCTCTGTCCATGGTGCTGAACAATGAAAAGATTTTTGACAACGGGCCTTTCGTGATACTGCAAGCACGCACACACACACCGGTAACCTAAAGATTCACTTTTAACACGTTTAACAACATTGGGCAATCTCACTAGCCTAACAGGCTTACTGTTGGAGAAAAAATAGAACATTCAAGATTGTTGTACCCTATTATCGCCTAAGTCTATTAGCCTACTGTTGACACAGAGACCACAATCCTTAACCATATTATTTTCGTCGTTACTGTCTGACGACAAGCACTCATTGTAGATAGACCGATGTTTTTGATGTTTAAATTGATTTAGTCAAGCACGGCCTTCAACAGCCGAAACACTAAGGGTTAAAACCAATACATTAGAATGCAAAGTAGGCCAGCCTTCCCATGTATTTGCATATATGCCTTGCATATATGTAATTGGAACACGTAAAACTCCAAGTTCTGCACCCTTTACACGGGACACGAAGCAAATTATTGCACCCAATATTTTTTTTTATTTTGTACACGTTAATCAACTGTCTCGTGGTCGTCAACAATTATTTCGCTGAGTTCCAAATTGCTTTTCTGTGATCGGCTGACTGGTGTGAATAATGGTCCATATCATAGATGGCTTCCAGAGAAATTGAAGAAATAATGTTGTTGTCATGTCAACGCACCAAGTATGACTATTTAACTGGTTTGGTATTTTTATCCCCCATTTATATTTTCACTTCATCTTTCCTATTACACTTCGGAGAAAATGTGACCATGTAGCTTTTATAGGCTACCAATGCCTTAAAACTATGATTTAAATTCTGAATAAAATATGAAAGGCAAATTTGCGGACACTTTCGACAAAAGGTTATCAATCAAGGGTAGATTAGGTTTGGGCACACAACAAGCGTTGAGTTTTCCCATAACTAGTGCAACAAAAGGCCTACCTTTAATCTTAGGCCTACAGCACTGTAATATATTTCGATGGGGCGTTAGTGTTGTCTAAAATAAGGGAAACAGCCAAAATCTACAGAATCAAACTTGGCCTATGGCTTTATATAGCCTACAGTTTCCTTGGGTGTGAGGGGTTTATTTAACCGGGACAAGCTAAACGTTAAGAAGTTAGACAAAAACATTTCTATCCAGAGCAAGTATTTGTATTAATTAAAGAGTTAACAGCTGAGAGATCCTGTTGGGTGCGCTCTTTTGGAGTTTCATTAGCTTTTAGACATGTTAAATCTTTTTTTAAATGGCTTATAATGATTGCCTCTGGACCCGATAATGCCTTAAATGTTTTATTATAACTCCTCTTGACAGGTGTATTTTTCGTCGACATTGTGTTTATCCAATGGCCCGAGGGAGAGAGGTGCCATCCACCGGAACTTGGCGATATCAAGGCTGCGGCCAATGTGAAGTACTGACATAGGCCTAATCCAAATGAAAGGATGCGAGGAAAGGGACGATTTGCCTATTTCTCTGGGTTATATCTCGTTGAATGTGGTTGGCATAGAGGGAAAGCAGGTAATATCAATTCATGTTAATACCTATGCATGGCTGTCAGTTTATTAGCCCTCGTGGACTGCTCTCTGGGACCAACATTTCCCAAGGGAAGCAAGACACGTCACCACCATTGAGATGGAATTCAATCGTCTCTCTCACTCTCCTCCGTCTCTCGCTCTCCTCTTATCTGCTTTTTTAAATCAACAGATGCATAAAATTGTGATTTGGAGCCCTCTAGGTGCATCTGAATTATATCTCATAAGGGAGAGACCGTTAGCCTCGTACGAATCATCCTGGTGGTTTGTATGAGGATAATTGGGTTGCTTTGGTGATTTGAACGTGGAAAATAGGAGGTTAATATGGAAACGAGCATAACGCTTACAAATAGGCCTATATACTCAGCATTGTGATCAAGTGACTCGTGGATGTTCCTCCATTTCTGGAAACACAAAATGCCCCGCCTGCCTTGATAGATTTGAAGTCATTATCCGTTTTATCTGTGGGGCAGGTGGCTTTGTAGTGCATCAATCAACATAGCCCAGAAAAAAGGTTGCTAAAAACCTCTCATGATGAGAATGATATAGGGCAACCCCAACAACCGGTTTATTAATTTAAAATAGGCCATTTCTCCCAAGGGTAGGTAAAGGTTACCCAACAAACAGTCACATAATGATGGCCAAAGAATGGGCAAATGGGCTATGACTAAGCTACGACAAGTTCAAATGTTGAGCGCATGAGTGATGGGCAGTGAGCGGATGATTTGAGGTGGTCCACGGGCAGTGCGATCACATGCTTTCATTTGGAACGGATAGAATGAGCGCAACCGACTTTCAGATTCAAGCGCTCTGGTGAAATAGATGTGCTACTGACTTGGGATATACTAATGGATTTTTGTAGTTCTATTTCCCTGTGGAACTTCGGGAATTGGACAAGAGAAAGCTGTTCTCAGGAATAATTTTGTCATGGCGGATATATCAGTGAGAATATACGGTTGAAAATATTACGTGATACTTGGCTTATGTCGGTTTGACAGGGTGATAGCGACTTGAGGGACGACTTTCATGGCTTTACATAATTCCGCTGAGACCTCTGAAGTGGCAAAGGTGTCCACATAAGGGTCTGGGTGCGGTCTATATTGATACCCACGGCTGTCCACATGGCTATATATTTGGATATACCAGTCATCTTATGTGAAGAAAATCTCAGGTAATTAGTATGAAGTAAACTGCCAAAAATAAAAAACATAATTGCAACTAAGGTATTGAAAAACAGTGTAATTTCATGTTGTTTGAATGGTAAAGAAATCTGTCTTTATCAGAGTTCACGTTTGTTTGCGAATGACTCGCGTTAGCCTAGATCAAGATTCAGCACGATGAACAGCGTCCGTGCTTGTGTGGAAAACGTGTTGCTTCGTTCAGGTGCTGAAATTCACAGAAGGCACTCTCCCATTCATAAAACAGGCTACGGAAATATGCATGCATTTGAAAGTAAGAAACGTGTTTGTGCAATATGTGTAAAGTCTATTGAGAAATATCGGTAACACAAAATCCTATTGAGAGACTTGACGCATTTTGCTTAAACCTTTTCCTGGGTAAATAGGTTATTGTTTCAATATATTGCATTCTTCACTTGTGTGGTTCCTCTAACTGAACATAGCCAAACAATAGTAGCCGAAAAGGGCTGGTTCTGTATAGGCAACAGCCTAAAACAGGAAAAGCTAGCCTATTCTCTCAACAGCCGCAATTGTTTCACGATAACGCATTCCGGAAACACAGAGAGGATCGGTAGTGCTATCAATCATTCCTCATATATCAGATCTGGATTTCTATACTGTGAGCCGATGTCAGTAATCCATAACGAATTATTATGTTTCAGATAATGGTCAGATGAGGGCGCCAGAGTAATAAGAACCAAGGTTGTCTTGTTACAGCAGGTGGTGGGTGTAACAGCCTACCCAACCCAAGTACAGTAAGTAGCCTACTACTGAGGGGGGGGGGTGTCTTCACTATCAATTGCCTAGTTATTTTATGAAAAATACATGAGATCACACAGACGCACAAAATAAATTAAAATGGTTCCTGATTACATAGGCGAGTTGACTAAACGAGTAGCTTCAATAAACAGACCAAGCTCTCTACATCCCCACTGTAGGAGATGTGCTTATAAATTATTAATATATGCCCACTGATTATTGAAGAATTTAACTTATAAAAGCCTCATGAGCTTAGTTCAACTGTCATATCCCATCGTAACCCAATATATATATATATATATATATATATATATATATATATATATATATATATATATATATATATATATATATATACCGGGACATATATATTGGGTTACGATGGGATATGACAGTTGAACTAAGCTCATATATATAGATATGATTACTGTATAGCCTCAGATCATGGTTAAAACTATACATTTGATGTAATGGATGCTCAGTCCTTGCATCCATAGCTCTGTCTATGAATTGGACAGTGGTTATATTTCTCCAGCCCCATCGCTTAGCTGTTTAGTGAAACAGGGGCGGGGGACAGGCTTTGTTATTGTTTGAATTAAGGCTTCCAGCTTTAAAGGTGCAATATGCCTAAATCGCTCCACCATTTCTTGTTTGCTAAAAATCTAACAGTTCGCCTAATTTCAGTTTATATGACAGAACAAGAAGTTAGTGTAGAGAATCATTGTGCCATGTACAATCATTGCCCCCAACCATGATGGACCCTCCACCTCCAAATCGATCCCGCTCCAGAGTACAGGCCTCGGTGTAACACTCATTCCTTCGACGATAAAAGCGAATCGCACCATCACCCCTGGTGAGACAAATCCGGGACTTGTCAGTGAAGAGCACTTTATACCAGTCCTGTTTGGTCCAGCGACGGTGGGTTTGTGCCTATAGGCGACGTTGTTGCCGGTGATGTCTGGTGAGGACCTGTCTTACAATCGGCCTACAAGCCCTCAGTCCACCCTCTCTCAGCCTATTGAGGACAGTCTGAGCAATGATAGAGGGATTGTGTATTCCTGGTGTAACTCGGGCTGTTGTTGTCATCCTGTACCTGTCCTGTGTGATGTTTGGCTGTACCGATCCTGTGCAGGTGTTGTTACACTTGGTCTGCCACTGCGAGGATAATCAGCTGTCCATCCTGTATCCCTGTAGCGCTGTCTTAGGCGTCTCACAGTACAGACATTGCAATTTATTGCCCTGGCCACATCTGCAGTCCTCAGGCCTCCTTGCAGCATGCCTAAGGCATGTTCACCCAAATGAGCAGTGACTCTGGGCATCTTTCTTTGGTGTTTTTCAGAGTCAGTAGAAAGGCCTCTTTAGTGTCCTAAGATTTTCATAACTGTGACCTTAATTGCCTACCGTCTGTAAGCTGTTAGTGTCTTAACGACCATTCCACAGGTGCATGTTCATTAATTGTTTATGGTTCATTGAACAAGCATGGGAAAAAGTGTTTAAATCCTCTACAATGAAGATCTTTGAAGTTATTTGTATTTTACAAATTATCTTTGAAAGACAGGGTCTTATTATCAGCATACGGTCCCCAGTTATTGGCCACCTATTTTGTTCAATTACAAGATATATCTGGGGGGGTTCAGAAAAGAGACACCAACCTCGTATCCGAAGTGTTTACTAGATAGTTGACTAGTTGGCTAGCCTGTCAGCTTTTCATTGCGTAGCCGGAACCGCAATTATTATTATTTTTTTTACCTTATAGCCAAAACCACCTAGCCATCAGCAGCTAACCAGCTAATTAGCTGCAAGCAATTTAGTCATTTTTAGCCACTGCTAGCGGCCTTTACCTTCTGCATAGATACCAGCCCTTTTTTGCCTGGATAATACTTGCCAGCCTACCAGTATCTGTAGCTCCCTTCAGTAACCACGAGCACAACCGTTCCTTGATTTTAACTGGCGGCTTTATTCTGTAGTTTTAGTCAGAATTATCACCTTCCGTGAGAACTATAAAGTAAATGAAAAATACAGTTAAGCACACTCTTACAACCTCCTTATCTTACGAGTAACTTATTAGCTTGGTGTAACTCTGAAGTGCATAACTAGACATACATAACATACATAACATGCATAACATACATAACCACCCAAACACGGCTAGAATCCACTACTCCACCGGAACCTTGCCATAAGCTCTGTACCTTGGCACTGGATCACCACTGCTACCGAGTGGCTAACGCCCCTGCCCCGAAGCTAGCACCAGTTAGCCGTGAGCCAGGCGCATCTCCCGGCTAGCAAACTAAATTACTACAACTACAACACCTCTTTCGCCATCTGGCTTGGATCCTTTGTCGACACGGCACCCAACGCACCACCACGACAAGTCTGCCAACGAATACTCCTTCCGCTGTGCCTTCAACCGGGACCTCCGTCGGACGTCGGAGCAGATGCTTCTATTAGCCCTGGCCTGTTAACTTTTATTGCTGTGTCACCCGGGTGCTAGCGTAGTAGCGACTACTCCGCGGCTTCCCTGTTCCATCTATTGCTGTCCCCTGGACCCTATCATCACTTGGGTATATTCCATTCTGTTTATTTTTGTTTATCCGTCTTCCCCAGCCGCGAACTCAGGCTCTGTGTGTAATTAACCGACCCTCCCTGCCCATTCATTGCCGTCTTAGTTGATTAGCTGTTGTTGTCTTACCCAGCTCTCCCAATCAATGATTGCTTTATGTCTTTCTCAAATGTCAATATGCCCTGTTGTTTAGGTTAGTTATCATTGTTTTAGTTTACAATTGAGCCCCTAGTTCCACTCATCATACCTCTGATACCTCCTTTGTCCCAACTCCCACACATGCAGTGACCTCACCCATTGTAACCAGCATGTCCAGACATGCAACCTCTCTTATCATCACTCAGTGCCTGGGCTTACCTCCGCTGTACCCGTACCCCACCATACCCCTGTCTGCACATCGTGCCCTGAATCTATTCTACCGCGCCCAGAAATCTGCTCCCTTTATTATTTGTCCCCAATGCTCTAGACAACCAGTTTTGATAGCCTTTAGCCATACCCTCATCCTACTCCTCTGTTCCTCGGAAGATGTGGAGGTAAACCTAGGCCCTGCCTGCCCCCAAGCACCCTCATTTTTTGACTTCTGTGATCAAAAAAGCCCTGGTGTCATGCATGTTAACATCAGAAGCCTCGTCCCTAAGTTTGTGTTACTCACTGCTTTAGCACACTCTGCCAACCCTGATGTCCTTGCTGTGTCTGAATCCTGGCTTAGGAAGGCCACCAACAATTCTGAGATTTCCATAACCAACTACAACATTTTCCATCAAGATAGAACTGCCAAAGGGGGAGGAGTTGCAATCGACTGCAGAGACTCCACACCAGTTGTGGAGTTGTGAAGTTGTGTCATTCTTTCCAGGTCTATACCCAAACAGTTTGAACTTCTAATTTTAAAATTTAATCTCTCCAGAAATAAGTATCTCACTCTTGCCGCCTGTTATCGACCCCCCCCCCCCTAAGCTCCCAGCTGTGCCCTGGACACCATATGTGAATTGATCGCCCCCCATCTAGCTTCAGAGTTTGTTCTGTTAGGTGACCTAAACTGGGATATGCTTAACACCCCGGCAGTCCTACAATCTAAGCCAGATGCCCTCAATCTCACACAAATCATCAAGGAACCCACCAGGTACAACCCTAAATCCGTAAACATGGGCACACTCATAGACATTATCCTGACCAGCTTGCCCTCCAAATACACCTCTGCTGTTTTCAATCGGGATCTCAGCCATCACTGCCTCATTGCCTGTATCCGCTATGGGTCCGCGGTCAAACGACCACCCCTCATCACTGTCAAACGCTCCCTAAAACACTTCTGCGAGCAGGCTTTTCTAATCGACCTGGCCCGGGTATCCTGGAAGGATATTGACCTCATCCCTGGTCGTTCTTTAAAAGTAATTTCCTCACAATCTTAGATAAGCATGCCACTTTCAAAAAATGCAGAACTAAGAACAGATATAGCCCTTGGTTCACTTCAGACTACCCTTGACCAGCACAAAAACATCCTGTGGCAAACTGCAATAGCATCGAATAGTCCCCACGATATGCAACTTTTCAGGGAAGTCAGGAACCAATACACGCAGTCAGTCAGGGAAGCAAAGGCTAGCTTTTTCAAGCAGAAACTTGCATACTGTAGCTCTAACTCCATAAAGTTTTGGGACACTAAAGTCCATGGAGAACAAGAGCACCTCCTCCCAGCTGCCCACTGCACTGAGGCTAGGTAACACGGTCACCACCGATAAATCCATTTATCCATGACAAATTTCAACAAGCATTTCTCAACGGCTGGCCATGCCTTCCTCCTGGCTACTCCAACCCCGGCCAACAGGCCGGCCAACAACTCACCCCCCCCCCCCCCCCCGCGCAGCTACTCGCCCGAGCCTCCCCACTATCTCCTTCACCCAAATCTAGAAAGCAGATCACCCAAATCCAGAAAGCAACTGCTCTGAAACGCTAGTAAAACCAAATGCATGCTTTTCAACCGTTTGCTGCCTGCACCCGCCCGCCCGACTTGCATCACCACCCTGGACGGTTCTGACCTAGAATATGTGGACAACTACAAATACCTAGGTTTCTGGCTTGACTGTAAACTCTCCTTCCAGACTCATATTAAGCATCTCCAATCCAAAATCAAATCTACAAATCTAGAATCAGCTTTCTGTTTCGCAACAAAGACTCCTTCACTCACTCCGCCAAACTTAAAACTGACTATCCTACCGATAATCGACTTCGGAGATGTCATCTACAAAAAAGCTTCCAATACTCTACTCAGCAATCTGGATGCAGTCTGTCACAGTGCCATCCGTTTTGTTACCAAATCACCTTATACCACCCACCACTGCGACCTATATGCTCTAGTCGCTGGCCCTCGCTCCATATTCTTCGCCAGACCCACTGGCTCCAAGTCATCTATAAGTCTATGCTAGGTAAAGCTCTGCCTTATCTCAGCTCACTGGTCACGATAACAACACACACCCGTAGCACACATTCCAGCATGTATATCTTACTGATCATCCCCCAAGCCACCACCTCATTTGGCCGCCTTCCAGTTCTCTGCTGCCAGTGACTGGAACGAATTGCAAAAATCGCTGAAGCTGGAGACTTATATTTCCCTCACCAACTTTAAACATCAGCTATCTGAGCAGCTAACCGATCGCTGCAGCTGTACATAGTCCATCTGTAAATGGCCCACCCAATCTACAACTACCTCATCCCCATACTGTTTTTATTTACTTTTCTGCTCTTTTGCACACTAGTATCTCTACTTGCACATCATCTGCTCATTTATCACTCCAGTGTTAATCTGCTAAATTGTAATTATTCGCGACTATGGCCTATTTATTGCCTTCCTCCACATGCCTTTTGCACACACTGTATATAGACTTTCTATTTTTCTACTGTGTCATTGACTTGGTTATTGTGTATTCCATGTGTAACTCTGTGTTGTTGTCTGTGTCACACTGCTTTGCTTTATCTTGGCCAGGTGGCAGTTGTAAATGAGAACTTGTTCTCAACTAGCCTACCTGGTTAAATAAAGGTGAAAAGAAATGACAAGCTACCGGGGTCTGACAATCTGGATAGAAAATTACTGAGGATAATAGCCACATCATATTTGCCACATCTTTAAGATACTGGATGAAATGGGTACAAAATAATCTATATCCAGAGTAAAACGAGTCCTATATCGACATAACCTGAAAGACCGCTCAGCAATGAAGAAGCCACTGCTCCAAAACCGCCATAAAAAAGCAAGACTACAGTTTGCAACTGCACACGGGGACAAAGATCATACATTTTGTAGAAATGTCCTCTGGTCTGATGAAACAACACGGAACAAACCCCTAGAATGGCATGGCTCCCAAAGTGAATACTTATTTTCAGTAGTACCAATTACCCCACCCGGAAAACATTCTTTAAAAAAATATACTCTGCCATAAGAGAATTCATAAAACTCAGAATAAATAGGAAAGTTTTACATGTCCCTAAATTTAAAGGTGGTTTTAACCTTCCAGATTTGGAATTGTATCTTTTCACCAAGCAAGGCTTTTTTATTTTTTATTGTTAAATGCACTAAAGCGGAACAATGGGTACATACTGAAGATACGCATGCTCATCCCCAGAATCTTTTCACGGGTCTGGTTTCAAAGGATGGAGCTAAGAACATGATGTAACGGTTAATGAAATCCCAAAACATAGAAAAAGGAAGACAGACAACCAACCCAACTCACGCCCTGACCATACTAAAACAAAGACATAATAGAAGAACTAATGTCAGAACGTGACAGTACCCCCCCCCCCCCAAAAGGTGCGGACTCCAGCCGCAAAACCTAAACCTATAGGGGAGAGTCTGGGTGGGTGTCTGTCCGCGGTGGCGGCTCTGGCGCAGGACGTGGACCCCACTCCCCCATAGTCCTTCTCCGCCTCTTTACCTGCCTCCGTGGCCTCTAACGCGGCTACCCTTGCCGCCGACCTCTGACTGGGGACCCAAGCCACGGGTCCCTAATGGACGGGAGATTCCGGCTGCACCGGACGGACGGGAGACTCCGGCAGCTCCGGAGTGAAGGAAGATTCTGGCAACGCCGGCGTGACGGACAGCGTCACTACAGACCCTGGTTCGATCCTGGTGTTGAAACATAACGAATGAAATGACAGTTAACAAAAATGTACGCTTAATCCAGTATAAACTAACAAAATTCACAAAGTCTACAGCACAATGTCAGAGTCATGTGCAGTAAGTAGCCTACTACTGAGGGGGATGTCTTCACTATCAATTGCCTAGTTATTTTACGAAAAATACATGAGATCACACAGACGCACAAAATGAATTAAAATGGTTCCTGATCTTATAGGTGAGTTGACTGTCAACGAGTAGCTTCAATAAACAGACCAAGCTCTCTACATCCCCACTATGTTACGCTTAATCCAGTATAAACTAATGTAAATAATGTATTATACAGGAGACAGAATTCACAAATGGACGATGTCAGAGTCATGGGCAGAGTTATAAAGCTGGCTGTGAGAAGTTCTACAATGTAAATGTTCTTTTAATCTGCCTATTTGCATATTTCAAGACATGGCATATGGAGGTGTGGTGAGATACCCAATGGGCTGGACATGATGATTTCATCACTTATATTGAAGAAGCTGTTACTTAAATACTGGAAGTCAAATAATACTCCAGTGTTAAGAGAATAATCAAATGCTTTCTTATTTAAATAAGATATCTGGCTACAGACAAAGCACATAACACATTTTGAAGTCATGTGAGGTCGTAGTATTAGAAACAACATTGGGTGTGGATGCAGTGGGAACATGTGGGTCTGAGAAAGTGTGATGTCAGTACTGTTTGTGAAAATGTATGTAAACGTTTTTTGTTGTTTTTGTCAATGCATGTTTTTTGTTTGTTGTAAAAAAATATATAAAAAAAGATTTAAAAAAACGCAAAATAAAATTAAAAATATTTTTTTTAAATAGTAAATGTATGTAAATACCTATGGATGTTGTGGGAGTTTCAGCATTTGCAGCATTTTGTTTTGATGGCCTGAGAAACAACACTTGCACTCAATTACCAGTCCTGTGACACCTCAAGACAGTTTACACAAACAGACCCTCAGGCCTGATGGGACACTCTTGCTTTATGTGGGTCCTCGTTGTCCACCCTTGCTTTAGAGAAGCATCTATTTTTAAATCACCTAGTGTCTTTGGTTTTGATGGTAACATTCACCTCAAGAGTTAAAGGTCGTTCACCTCGATGCCTTCGTTATTCATCCTGGGTATGCAGCCTCAGGATCATCAATCTTCCAAGGCTGTGAATTTCAGTTGACATGAATAGCAGGTATCAAACCTCTAATTCAACACAGAGAGATAATCACATCAAGCTGAGCCGTTTTATGTTTTACAAAAGCTGTTACTGTTACCATTGTTACTGAGTTAGCACTTAACTTGTGTCTAGTGTTTATGAATAAAACTCATTCTCATCTCCCAACTTTATTAAGCTCATTATTATCCTCTTTCCTTTTACCTTTGTAACGGAGCTAACACCTAACATGTATCCATGGCACAGGGTCATTTTTGTTCAATGTGTGTGGAGGAAAATAGTGCAGCCCGGCTCCCTTTAGATCTCTTTGCCTGTGAGGAGAATGCAAAGGACCCTGGGTAGCTGCGTCAGCATTTTGCCCCCTCCGAATTGACAGGGGCTGTATAGGAGAAGTTGTTGTTGGTGGTGTGGGTTTGTGTGTGTGTGTACGCACACCCCTGGGCTTCGCTTGGTCGGAGACACCTTCAACAAGGACCTTCTTACGCCACAGCTCAGCACTTCCATTGCAACTGTTCATTATCACACTGCAATGGCTGGGGACCTTTTTGTCAATGCTGGCTGAATGAATGCTGGCTCTTTGTAAGTTCTACCCGATACACAACACCCCAAAGACCACACGAGGCTGAAGGACGTGATGACCCACGGCCTGTACATGAGGCTTGGAGAATTATAGGTGATTCCGGGCTGCTGTTGCTCAATCTGGCCTTATCTCCCATGGGAAGAGTCTGGAAAATAAATATGGTGAAAAGCCCCCCCAAAAAATGTAACAAAATGCAACTGGTGATTCAAATCCTCTTGTTAATCATACACAAGGACATTTTCGTTCTCAGTTTGTGAATTTAATTGCTTTAATTTGCTCAAGTATACAGTGCATTCAGAAAGTATTCAGACCCCTTCACTTTCTCCACATTTTGTAATGTTACAGCCTTATTATCATAAAAAAATGTTTTTTTAAATGACCTCATCAATCTACACATCCCAAAATAACAAAGCGAAAACAGGTTTTTAGAAATGTTTGCAAATTTATTAACATTTTCAATCAGAAATAACTTATTTACATAAGTATTTAGACCATTTGCTATGAGAGACAAAATTGAGCTCAGGTGGATCCTGTTTCCATTGTGTTACGGTTTTCTATAGGCGAAGGAGAGTCGGACCAACATGCGGCGTGGCTATTGAGATTCATGTTTAATGACAAAAAACACACTAAACACAAACACTACAAAACAATAAACGTAACGAAAACCGAAACAGCCTAATACTGGTGCAAACTAACACACGACAGACATAAGGACAGGAAAGGGAACAAAAGGACAATCACCCACGAAAAATTCAAAGAATATGGCTGCCTAAATATGGTTCCCAATCAGAGACAACGATAAACACCTGCCTCTGATTGAGAACCACTTCAGACAGCCACAGATTCACCTAGAACACCCCACTAAGCCACTATCCCAATACATGTGAAAAAACCTCAATACAAAACACACCACATACAAAAACCCATGCCACACCCTGGCCTGACCAAATAAATGAAGAAAACACAAAATACTAAGACCAGGGCGTGACACATCGATCATCCTTGAGATGTTTCTACAACTTCATTGGAGTTCACCTGTGATAAATTCAATTGATTGTACATGATTTGGAAAGGCACACACCTGTCTATATATGGTCCCACAGTTGACAGTACATGTCAGATCAAAAACCAAGCCAAGGAATTGTGCGTAGAGCTCCGAGACAGGAATGTGTCGAGGCACAGATCTGGGGAAGGGTACCAAAAATGTCTCCAGCATTGAAGGTCCCCAGGATCACAGTGGCTTCCATCATTCTTAAATGGAAGAAGTTTGTACCACCAAGACTCTTCCTAGAGCTGGCCGCCCAGACAAACTGAGCAATCGGGGGAGAAGGACCTTGGTCAGGGAGGCGACCAAGAACCTGATCACCTGTTCACTCTGACAGAGCTCCAGAGTTCCTCTGTGGAAAGACCTTCCAGAAGGACAACTATTTCTGCAGCACTCCACCAATCAGGCCTTTATGGTACAGTGGCCAGATGGAAGCAACACCTCAGTAAAAAGGCACTTGACAGCCCACTTGGATTTTGCGAAATGACAAATAACGGACTCCCAGACCATGAGAAACAAGATTCAACAACCCTACGTACACAGCCAGGACAAGGCAGGAGTGGCTTCGGAATGCCCTTGAGTGGCCTGGCCAGATACCCGATCAAACATCTCTGGAGAGACCTGAAAATAACTGTGCAGTGAAGCTGCCCATCCAACTGGACAGAGGATATGAAGGGAAGAGTGGGAGAAACACCCCAAATACAGGTGTGCCAAGCTGGTTGCGTCATGCCCAAGACTTGAGGCTGTAATTGCTGCCAAAGGTGTTTCAACAAAAGTACTGAGTAAAGGGTCTGAATAGTTATATAAATATATTTCATTATTGTACTTTTTTAATAATTTTCTAAATTTTCTAAACCTGTTTTTACTTTGTCATGTATGGCATTGAAGCTCGTTTGGACGTTTGTTAACAGTGTCCAAGGAAGGGTGAGATGTATACAGAATGGTGTCGTCTGCATAGAGGTGGATCAAGGAATCACCCGCAGCAAGAGCAACATCAATGATATATACAGAGAAAAGAGTCAGCCTGAGAATTGAACACTGTGGTACCTCCATAGAGACTGTAAGAGGTCCAGACAACAGGCCCTCCAATTTGACACACTGAACTCTATCTGAGAAGTAGTTGGTGAACCAGGCAAGGCAGTCATTTGAGAAAACAAGGTTGTTGAGTCTGCCGATAAGAATGTGGTGTTTGACAGAGTTGAAAGCCAAGTTGATTTAAATGGCTGCACAGTATTGTCTTTTATCGATGGTGGTTATGGTGTCGTTTAGTACCTTGAGCGTGGATGAGGTGCACCTGTGACCAGCTCGCAAACCGGATTGCACAGTGGAGAAGGTACAGTGGGATTCGAAATCGTCAGTGATGTTTATTAACTTGGCTTTCGAAGACTTTAGAAAGGCAGGGCAGAATGGATATAGGTCTGTAACAGTTTGGGTCTAGAGTGTCACCCCATTTGAAGAGGGAGATGACCGTGGCAGCTTTCCAATCTTTAGGGATCTCGAACGATACGAAAGAGAGTCACCACATTCTTTTGGAGAGATCGGAAACCTAAATTGGTCTACACGGACAAGTTCTGGCCTGCTTTAGATCTTATCTGTCGGAAAGATATCAGTTTGTCTCTGTGAATGGTTTGTCCTCTGACAAATCAACTGTAAATTTCGGTGTTCCTCAAGGTTCCATTTTAGGACCACTATTGTTTTCACTATATATTTTACCTCTTGGGGATGTTATTCGAAAACATAATGTTAACTTTCACTGCTATGCGGATGACACACAGCTGTACATTTCAATGAAACATGGTGAAGCCCCAAAATTGCCCTTGCTAGAAGCATGTGTTTCAGACATAAGGAAGTGGATGGCTGCAAACTTTCTACTTTTAAACTCGGACAAAACAAAGATGCTTGTTCTAGGTCCCAAGAAACAAAGAGATCTTCTGTTGAATCTAACAATTAATCTTAATGGTTGTACAGTCGTCTCAAATAAAACTGTGAAGGACCTCGTCGTTACTCTGGACCCTGATCTCTCTTTTGAAGAACATATCAAGACCATTTCAAAGACAGCTTTTTTCCATCTACGTAACATCGCAAAAATCAGAAACTTTCTATCCAAAAATGATGCAGAAAAATTAATCCATGCTTTTGTCACTTCTAGGTTAGACTACTGCAATGCTCTACTTTCCGGCTACCCGGATAAAGCACTAAATAAACTTTGGTTAGTGCTAAATACGGCTGCTGGAATCCTGACAAGAACCAACAAAATTGATCATATTACTCCAGTGTTAGCCTCCCTACACTGGCTTCCTGTCAAAGCAAGGGCTGATTTCAAGGTTTTACTGCTAACCTACAAAGCATTACATGGGCTTGCTCCTACCTATCTCTCTGATTTGGTCCTGCCGTACATACCTACACGTACGCTACAGTCACAAGACGCAGGCCTCCTAATTGTCCCTAGAATTTCTAAGCAAACAGCTGGAGGCAGGGCTTTCTCCTATAGAGCTCAATTTTTATGGAACGGTCTGCCTACCCATGTCAGAGACGCAAACTTGGTCTCAACCTTTAAGTCTTTACTGAAGACTCATCTCTTCAGTGGGTCATATGATTGAGTGTAGTCTGGCCCAGGAGTGGGAAGGTGAACGGAAAGGCTCTGGAGCAACGAACCGCCCTTGCTGTCTCTGCCTGGCCGGTTCCCCTCTTTCCACTGGGATTCTCTGCCTCTAACCCTATTACAGGGGCTGAGTCACTGGCTTACTGGGGCTCTCTCATGCCGTCCCTGGAGGGGGTGCGTCACCTGAGTGGGTTGATTCACTGATGTGGTCATCCTGTCTGGGTTGGCGTTCCCCCTTGGGTTGTGCCATGGCTGCAGTAGTTTATGTGTCGGGGGCCAGGGTCAGTTTGTTATATCTGGAGTACTTCTCCTGTCCTATTCGGTGTCCTGTGTGATTCTAAGTGTGCGTTCTCTAATTCTCTCCTTCTCTTTTTCTTTCTCTCTCTCGGAGGACATGAGTCCTAGGACCATGCCCCAGGACTACCTGACATGATGACTCCTTGCTGTCCCCAGTCCACCTGACTGTGTTGCTGCTCCAGTTTCAACTGTTCTGCCTTATTATTATTTGACCATGCTGGTCATTTATGAACATTTGAACATCTTGGCCATGTTCTGTTATAATCTCCACCCGGCACAGCCAGAAGAGGACTTGCCACCCCACATAGCCTGGTTCCTCTCTAGGTTTCTTCCTAGGTTTTGGCCTTTCTAGGGAGTTTTTCCTAGCCACCGTGCTTCTACACCTGCATTGCTTGCTGTTTGGGGTTTTAGGCTGGGTTTCTGTACAGCACTTTGAGATATCAGCTGATGTACGAAGGGCTATATAAATGAATTTGATTTGATTTGAAGAGACGTTGAACAGGCTAGTAATAGGGGTTGCAACAATGGCGGCGGATAATTTAGAAAAAGAAGGTCCAGATTGTCTAGCCAAGCTGATTTGTACAGGTCCAGGTTTTGCTGCTCTTTCAGAACATCTGCTATCTGTATTTGGGTGAAAGAGAAGCTGGGGAGACTTGGGCAAGTATCTGCAGGGGTGCGGAGCTGTTGGCTGGGGTTGGGATAGCCAGGCGGAAACCATGGCCAGCCGTAGAGAAATGCTTATTGACATTTTCGATTATCATGGATTTATCGGTGGTGACAGTGTTTCCTAGCCTCAGTGGAGGAGGTGCTCTTATTCTCCATGGACTTTACAGCGTCCCAGAACGTTTTGGAGTTAGAGCTATAGGATGCAAATTTCTGTTTGAAAAAGCTAACCTTTGCTTTCCTAACTGACTGTGTGTATTGGTTCCTGACTTCCCTGAAAAGTTGCATATCGCGGGACTATTCAATGCTAGTGCAGTATGACACAGGATGTTTTTGTGCTGGTCGGGTGCAGTCAGGTCTGGAGTGAACCAAGGGCTATATCTGTTCTTAGTTCTACATGTTTTGAATGGGCATGCTTATTTAAGATGGTGAGGAAAATACTTTTTAAAGAACAACCAGGCATCCTCTATTGACGGGATGAGGTCCATTTTAGGGAGCGTTTGAAGATGAGGGGTGGTCGTTTGAACGCGGACCCATAACAAATACAGGAAATGAGGCATTGATCACTGAGATCCTGATCGATAACAGCAGAGGTGTATTTGGAGGGCAAGTTGTTCAGAATGATATCTATGAGTGTGCCCATATTTACGGATTTAGGGTTGTACCTGGTGGGTTCCTTGATAATTTGTGTGAGATTGAGGGGGGTATCTAACTTAGATTGTAGGACGGCCTGGGTGGTAAGCATATCCCAGTTTAGGTCACCTAACAGAATGAACTCTGAAGATAGATGGGGGACAATCAATTCACATATGGTGTTCAGGGCACAGCTGGGAGTTGAGGGAGGTCTATAAATCAAATCAAAGTTTATTTGTCACGCGCGTTGAATACAACAGGTGAAATGCTTACTTACCTTATTTACAGGCTCTAACCAATAGTGCAAAAAAGGTATTAGTTGAACAATAGGTAAGTAAAGAAATAAAAACAACAGTAGAAAGACTGTGGAAAAACTGTAGCGAGGCTTTAAAAGTAGCTAGGCTAAATACAGACACCGGTTAGTCAGGCGGCAACAGTGAGAGACTTATTTCTGGAGAGATTCATTTTTAAAAGTAATAGTCAAACTGTTTGGGCATAGACCTGAAAAGTATAACACAACTTTGCAGGCTATCTCTGCGGTAGATTGCAACTCCTCCCCCTTTGGCAGTTCTATCTTGACGGAAAATGTTGTAGTTGGGGATGGAAATCTCAGAATGTTTGGTGGCCTTCCTAAGCCAGGATTCAGACACGGCAAGGGCATCAGGGTTGGAGGAATGTGCCAAAGCAGTGAGTAAAACAAACTTAGGGAGTACACTTCTGATGTTAACATGCATGAAACCAAGGCTTTTACGGTTACAGAAGTCAACAAAGGAGAGCGCCTAGGGACACACAGGGCCTGGGTTAACCACTACATCACCCAAGGAACAGAGGAGTAAGATGAGGGTACGGCTAAAGGCTATCAAAACTGGTTGTCTAGTGCGTTGAGGACAGAGAATTAAAAGGAGCAGATTCTGGGCATGGTAGGATAGATTCAGGGCATAATGTACAGGCAGGGGTATGGTGCGGGTACAGTGGAGGTAAACTTAGGCATCGAGTGATGATAAGAGAGGTTGCATCTCTGAGGCATGTTGAGTGGGGCTAGGGGCTTCGCAGTAATATAAAACAATGATAACTACTCTGAACACTATACAAGGCATATTGACATTAGAGAGAGACATAAAGCGAGGCATAAAGCAATCACAGGTGTTGATTGGGAGAGCTAGCTAGGACAACAGCGGGTAAGAAGACAACAGCTAATCAGTTAAGACAACAACAGGTCAAATGGTGATGAATTGGCTAAAAGGGTCAGTTGAATACACACAGGGCCTGAGTTCAAGGCTGGGGCCGACCAGGTATTTTCTTTTTTTAAATTAAATGGAGAACTGTGATTAATTAACAGTCCAGCAGGCATCAGCTATGTAGCCAGGTGATCATAGGATCCACTGAGCCGGCCGGGAGATGGGCCGGGCTCAAGTCTAGCTTCGGGGCTGGGCCACTATGTAGCAGCTAGCTAGCTGGTGATGTGGAGATAAGCAGTCCGATATGCTCAGGGTTGATATCGCGCTGTGCAGACTGGCGGGTATTATCAGGGCCAAAAGTGGCTGGTGTCTGAGCTAAAGGTAAAAGCCGCTAGCAGTGGTTAATAATGACTAAATAGCTAGTAGCTGATTAGCTGGTTAGCAACTGATGGCTAGCTCCTCTGATGGAGATTCTAGCTATAAGGTCTAAAAATAGCAGATCCGTATCACATTGGGTGAGGCGGGTTGCCGGGAGGTATATTTAATTTAAAAATGGAAAGAGAGATATGAAAGAGATATTAAATATATACAAAAAAACTACATTTACACGGGACAATGACAAAAACACGTCTGCACTGCTACGGCATCTTGGTATGACTTTGCTCCAAACATTTTCCCACCAATTCTGACTAGTTTCCCAGTACCTGCTGCTGAATAACATCCCCACAGCATGATGCTGCCACCACCATGCTTTACCATAATGCCAGGTTTCCTACAGACGTGACGTTTGGCATCCAGGCCAAAGAGTTCAATCTTGGTTTCATCAGACCAGAGAATCTTGTTTCTCATGGTCTTAGAGTCCTTTAAGGCGGGCTGCCATAAATGCCTGATTGGTGTAGAGTAACTCATAAATGCCTGATTGGTGGAGGAACTCTGGAGCTCTGTCAGTGTGACCATCAGGTTCTTGGTCACCTCCCTGACCAAGGCCCTTCTCCCGCGATTGCTCAGTTTGACTAGGCAACCAGCTCAAGGAAGAGTCTTGGTGGTTCCAAACTTCCAATTAAGAGTGATGGAGGTCACTAGGTTTTTGGGAAACTTCAATACTGCAGAAATATTTTGGTACCCTTCCCCAGCTCCACAGATAATTCCTTTGACCTCATGGCTTGGATTTTCCCCTGATATGCACTGTCAACTGTGGGACACTATATAGACAAGTGTGTGCCTTTCCAAATCATGTACAATCAATTATATTTACCACAGGTGTACTCCAATCAAGTTGTAGAAACATCTCAAGGATGAGCAATAGAAACAGGATGCACTTGAGCTCAATTTCAAGTCTCATAGCAAAGGGTCTGAATACTTACGTAAATAAGTTATTTCTGTTGTACTTTTTTAATAATTGTGCAAACCTGTTTTGACTCCATCATTATGGGGTATTGTGTGTAGAATAATCAGGCTAATTCAATCCATTTTAGAATAAGGTTGTAACATAACAAAATGTGGAAAAGGTGAAGGGGTCTGAATACTTTCCAAATGCAATGTAAGTGTTTGTTACATGCAATATGCTTTATACACTTCACCGGAGGTTGGTCTTCGGGTTTAGTGATGACACAAAGGTGTGGTTTAAAACTTCTTAGGGCTGCAATCCCGTTAACGGGATCGATTTGACAACAGCCAGTGAAAGTGCAGGGCGCCAAATTCAAAACAACAGAAATCTCATAATTAAAATTCCTCAAACATACATGTATCTTATACCGTTTTAAAGGTAATCTTTTTGATAATCCCACCACAGTGTCTGATTTCAAATAGACTTTACAGCGAAAGCACCACAAACGATTATGTTAGGTCACTACCAAGTCACAGAAAAACACAGCCATTTTTCCAGCCAAAGAGAGGAGTCACAAAAAGCACAAATAGAGATAAAATAGAATAAAATTCATCACTAACCTTTGATGATCTTCCTCAGATAACACTCATAGGACTTCATGTTCCACAATACATGTATGTTTTGTTTGATACAGTTCATATTTATATAAAAAAAATCGCAGTGTACATTGCCGCGTTACGTTCACTAGTTCCAAAAACACCCGGTGATATTGCAGAGAGCCACATCATTTTACAGAAATATTCATCATAAATGTCAATAAATACAATTGTTAAACATGGAAATATAGATATACCTCTCCTTAATGCAACCGCTGTGTCAGATTTTTTTTTAACTTTACGGAAAAAGCAAACCATGCAATAATCTGAGACGGCGCTCAGAAAAGAAAAATAATATCCGCCATGTTGGAGTCAACAGAAATCAGAAATAACATTATAAATATTCCCTTACCTTTGATGATCTTCATCAGAATGCACTCCCAGGAATCCCAATTCCACATTAAATGTTTGATTTAGTTCGATAATGTCCATTATTTATGTCCAAGTAGCTACTTTTGTTAGGGCGTTTAGTACACAAATCCAAATGCTCGTGCAGGTCCAGCCGAAATTTGGACGAAAACTTCAAAAAGTTATGTTACAGGTCGTAGAAACATTTCAAACTATGTATAGAATCAATCTTTATGATGTTTTTATCATAAATCTTCAATAACGTTGCAACCGGAGAATTCCTTTGTCTGTAGAAAAGCCATGGAATACAGATCACTATCATGTGAAATGCGCATGACCAGAACCTGGCTCTCTGCCAGACCACTGACTCAAAGAGCTCTCATCCGGCCCCACATCACAGTAGAAGCCTCATTCAAGTTTCTAAAGACGGTTGACATCTAGTGGAAGCCTTAGGAAGTGCAACAACCAATATTCCACTGTGTATTCAATATGGGCTGGGTTGAAAATCGACCAACCTCAGATTTCCCACTTCCTGTTTGGATTTCTTCTCAGGTTTTTGCCTGCCATTTGAGTTCTGGTATACTCACAGACAACATTCAAACAGTTTTAGAAACTTCAGCGTGTTTTCTATCCAACACTACTAATAATATGCATATATTAGCAACTGGGAATTAGGAGCAGGCCGTTTACTCTGAGCACCTTTCATTCAAGCTACTCAATACGGCCCCTGCAGCCATAACAAGTTGTGGTTTAATATATTCCGACCACTGTGTCTTGTTATTATCTCAGCCTTAGACCTATATTTCATGGTCACAAGGTATATGAACAGGTTATAGAGCAAACAGCGTAATCATCACAACACATGGCTTGGCTTCCCCAGTGATTTTACCCACGCACCGCTAATGGTTTCTACTGCATGGGTTAGCTTGCCTGGCACTATACAACCAATGGAATAGCCCAGGAAGTGCAAACTCTGGTCAAGCAAAACTTTTATCTAGATAGTTCATTTGACATTCCAATCTCAATTTACCTACCTATTAATTAACTTCATCAGTCATCAGAGGTTTTGCATAATGAAAGTGGATGACAGTTTGCCAATCAGTGCCCCACATCAACCACCATATTGATGCAGATAAATCTTTGAAAGATCATATTTAACTTGCTCACCACTCAAAGGAACATCTTTGATCAGCACAATGAACAACCCCATTGTATTAATTAGCTTCAGTTATCGAAGCTGATAAGGCCTTAACAGGAATACTAACAGGGAAGACACATTTTCATTATCCACTGCCGTAGCGTTGTCATCGTTGCATCCTCTACGTTAGCCCATGTCATGTGGGGGTAGTCTGAAATGTGTGTGTTTTTGTCTGTGTCTGTTTATCTTGTGGGTTTGTGCTTTGTCTGGCTCTGTGTTGTGGACTTATCACTATTTTGTTCTTCCCACCTCACAGGTAAAAATGAATGAAGCCCTATTGGCTCATTTGGATGAGAGAGATGTTGAGGGAAGAAGCGAAGCATCAACGTTGGAAGTTATTGATAGTGTAATGGTTCAGGGAAAGGCTGTGTTCCAGCTTCAATGAGGGGGAGGGGTTTGGATTATAATATAGAAGATCGGGGGTTATATTTTAACAAACCTAACGCAATGATACATATGCGCTGGCAGTAGTGCTATAGGTTCAGGGGTGTGTCAGAAATATTTTAGCTATTGTCATCACCACAATTATAGGCCCAGTTGCTGGAAGTGTCACTTAAGGGCTGGGTTTTGATGAACAAAGCTATTATGTTTCACTATATTGGATCGACACACGTTCTCTTTCATTTTCTCGGTCGGACGTCTGAATGGTTTGAGGTGCAAACTTTCTGAAGTTCTCTTGGTAAGTCACTGGTAAGTGTAATTATTTACTCACTGGGTGTTTTCTGCCTGGAGCAGCTGCCCACATGTCCAGCCCCTCCTCTTGAGTGCTCCACTCACTGACCGCGATTGATCTGTATCTTTCCCCTTTGGTTTGTTGTATTTGTGTTTCATTAGCATAACACTACAACTCTGTGTGCATCCATTTGTATGTTGGCTCTTGCTGCCACAAACTGTAGTTTACCTGACACAACTTGCCAACTGGCTTGTTCTATGTGTGTGTTGTGAAATGCTTTAACATGCTGCTCCCGGCATGGGTTCTCTTCTAATTACCCTTCTTGTTCTTTCCCCTGTAGAGTGTAAGAGTATCGTGGTGGGCGTTCCACTATGTTGAGACATTCACTTTGGAGTTCCTTAACGTAGTTACTCCGTCAAATGGTGCTGTTTTTACTGCTTGGATATTAAACCGACTGGGTAATATTGCCTTAGGCGTAAAAATAAATAAAAATAAAATCCATTACCTGCTTGCTGTTTTCTGTCTTGCTGTCTTCCCTGTTTTTTGCAGTGGTGCTGGGTAATTTCTCCATCACTGGGTTCCTATTCCTCCAAGTGGGTCACAACATAAGCTCTCCCAGGGCGTCAGACCCCTGCTCCGTGACCTTGTTGGCTTGGCTGAGCTTATGGCTTCCCTGGTGACCGGTGTGATGGTGGGGAACCGCATACCTTGTGTATGCACGGCATGAGTTTCAACCACGCGGAAATGGCGGTGCAGTGCCCTACTGGATGCCTGGTTTGTGTGGTGTTCACAGCAGAGACTGGATCATGGAGTCACTCGACCTTTCGTGAAGTTCTGAGTGCTACCGGATGCCCCAACCCATCATTCCTCCAAAAGGCTTCCTCCTGCACCTTTGCTAGGTACTAGTGGGTAAATGAGGCACCTCCTTCTGTGGTTGATTCAGCGGTCCTGGGAGTCCCTTCCGGGGACTGTGCCGGGTCCCCCCTTCCACATTGACGACTCTTGCGTCTCGGTCCCGCGCTGGGACTTCGCCACTGGCTGGCCAGGTCCCTCTAGCGCCGACTAATCTGGTTCAGGTAAAACAATATATTGGAGTGATCCAATATAGTGAAACATAACGCCGTATGATCACTCCAATCCTCTATGGTGCTTGAGGCGCCTCAAAATTATGTAGAGAACATGTGTTTGCGGCCATGAGGTCTATATATAAGGACGGACCCCAGCCATGACACAGGTGTACATGGGAGTAAATCTGTAAACTTTTGACAGGAGCTCACCTCAGATGTATCCCTCCATCTTACAGATCATATTTGCACTTCTCCAGAAATGGCCTTCAAGGAGTGACACCAATAAATTGGAGTGATCCATATAGCTCATATAGCATATAACTATTGGAAACCAATAGTGGGGGGAAACCAATAGTTTTTTTCTGTTTCTAATATTTTGAGATTCATCTATGTTTTGTGTTCTATGATTTCACAAGCGGTTCATTGAGAACAAAACCTGTTTTTGTGGGTAGTTATTTTCTGTTTTGTTAGACAGAACTGTTTCGTTTGTTTTTTTGTTCTAGTGTTCAAATAATGAAAAGGAATGAGGGCAAAACCCACAAAATGCTGCCTTGATTAAGAGGGGGTAGTTCTTAAATTTTATTAACTAAATGGGGGGAAACCAATAGTTTTTTTCTGTTTCTAAATATGAGATTCATCACGACACAAGCGGTTCACAAAATGTTGGATTTTAACAAACAAAAGACCATTTATTTTATTGCAGTTTGTGATTATTATTATGTTTTTAACGTTGAAATAGTAGTTTTTAAATAATAATCACATCGTATTCTTTCATTTATAAATCTGACAACGCAGATTGGATTAGCAAACAGAGGAAAATCATCAAAGGTAAACCATTTATTTTATTGTTTAATATGACTATTTATGTAGCGGTCAACCTATTGTCGAATTTCATCCCGCTAACGGGTTCTGTGCGCAGAGAGGTTAACCACCGTGCAGCTGGTCTCGTGTATCCACCACATGAGGAAGAAGAAATCCCAGGTACAGTGGCTACATTTCAACCAGCTATTCCAAGGCTTTTGTATAAATTTACGTGTGTGTGAGTGCAGGCGTTTGAGTCCAGAATGTGTGAGTATTGGATCTTGCTTACGTTAAAACTTCTTCAGGATTGGTGGGTCCCCTTTGGGATGTTTGAGCAAACGTAGGCTAATGCGATTAGCATGAGGTTGTAAGTAACAAGAACATTTCCCAGCACACAGACATATCTGATATTGGCAGAAAGCTTAAATTCTTGTTAGTCTAACTATACTCTCCAATTTACAGTAGCTATTACAGTGAAATAATATCATGCAATTGTTTGAGGAGAGTGCACAGTTATGAACATGAAAAGTGAATAATTAACCAATTAGGCACATTTGGGAAGTCTTGATAAAACCTTTTGAACAGAAATGCAATGGTTAATTGGAAAGGACTAAAACTTTGCACATAAACTGCTGCCATCTGGTGGCCAAAATCAAAATTGCGCATAACCTGAAATAATACACTGACCTTTCTCTTGCATTTCAAAGATGGAGGGAAAAAAATGCATGTTTTTTTCATTGGCTTTGTCTTTATCTTTTACCAGATCTAATGTGTTATATTGTTCTTCATTAATTTCACATTTCCACAAACTTCAAAGTGGTATCAATGGTAAATGGTATCAAGAATATGCTTATCCTTGCTTCAGGTTCTGAGCTACAGGCAGTTAGATTTGGGTATGGCGAAAATTTGAAAAAAAGGCCCCGATAAGAGGTTTTAAAATATGGATGAGTGTACAGTATTGATACAGTATTCTTTACATGGTCTTCATAGATTCAGACATTGCTCCTCAAGCGTCCTTTGGTATCGCTCAATTAATGTTTATTGTTTAATGATTTCCTAGGGGAAATTATAGATTGAATTCTTTCCATGGCGGCGCTATTAAGTGAATCTGTGTTTCTTCAGAAAGAGGGATTGTTAAAGCAATAATTTAGTTTTTCTTAGTGCCTTATTCCATGTAATTAATACTTCCGTTCCTAAGGGAGTGTATGCCTTGAGATTTGGAAAGCATACTTTCAACATAGACAGATTGACATGTATGTATTAAAATGTTATAAATCAGAACACGACATTGACATTTTGTATGTAGCCTTTGGTTTGCACTTTTGACCTTTAATGGTATTGATGTGTGGTTTAGTCGAGAAATTAATCACTGTTCGTAATTGAATCCCAACCTCAGACAATATTTCAGTTGTGTTCTCTATCCTTCATACAGTATGCATTCAGCTCCTCTGGTGGTGAGAGTTCCTGTGAGGAAGGACGAATTAATCCCGCCAATGGACATGGGGGCTACGTCCCCAAAGGTTATCCGCTCTTGATTCAATTTAGAATATAACCTCCCATGTGTGAGCCTCTACACAGCACACACAACTCTAAAGATACCCCTCCGTCTGGCACTCTCTCTCACTCTGTTTACCTCCCTAAATCCAAGCCTGGGTTTCTCCAAAGTGAGCACACTCAGTGCATTTCCTCCACTTGTCTTTTCCCTGCACTCACTCCATCCATCTTTACCGTTTGCTTTCCCAGGGCCTGCTGTATTTCAACATCAGGCTGAGGATGCTAGAGAAGAGGCAGCAGCAGATCAGGGAGCTGCGGACCAAGCAAGAGAGTCTGAGGGGGGAACTGGAGGATGCCAAAAGCAGACTCATGCTGGACCCCAGGAAGTGGAACGGAAAGTGTGAGTAGCCTACTATAGAAATCTGGCGTTTAAAGTGTCCTGAAAGTGTACCTCCTTGTTTTGTAACAGGGTTGTGGTAAAGATGGACTTCTGTGTAACTGTAAGTGCTACAGTCAATCTATTATCTGATGTTAGCTTATGTTTAACAAATGGCTTTCCTACATTTAGCCTCTGTGAGACTATTGTAAGTGGACAACAAATGTGTAACTATTTAGCTACAGTAGCACTGCATTCCCTGGCCTCTGTTCAAAGAGTTAGTCACAAACAAAATACAGATCTTAAACCATACAGTAAACAAACCCCGCCTACAGCGTAGGAACATCTGATATCCTAAGCGCCTTTATAAACTCAGCAAAAAACGTCCTCACTGTCAACTGCGTTTAATTTCAGCAAACTTAACATGTGTAAATATTTGTATGAACATAACAAGATTCAACAACTGAGACATAAACTGAACAAGTTCCACAGTCGGGTGACTAACAGAATGTGTCTCTGAACAAAAGGGGGGTCAAAGTCAAAAATAACAGCCAGTAAGGAAGGGGAGGGGGGTTCAAAATCAAAAGTAAGTCAGTATCTGCTGTGGCCACCAGCTGCATTGAGTACTTCAGAGCATCTCCTCATGGACTGCACCAGATTTGCCAGTTATTGCTGTGAGATGTTACCCCACCGCCGATCATACAGGTCCCAGACGTGCTCAATGGGATTGAGATCCGGGCTTTTCGCTGGCCATGGCAGAACACTGACATTCCTGTCTTGCAGGAAATCATGCACAGAATGAGCAGAATAGCTGGTGGCATTGTCATGCTGGAGGGTCATGTCAGGACGAGTCTGCAGGAAGGGTACCACATGAGGGAGGAGGATGTCTTCCCTGTAATGCACATCGTTGAGATTGCCTGCAATGACAACAAGCTCAGTGCAATGATGCTGAGACACACCGCCCCAGACCATGACGGACCCCCTACCTCAATCCTGCTCCAGAGTACAGGCCTCGGTGTAACACTCATTCCTTCGACAAAAAATGTGTATCCGACCATCACCCCTGGTGAGACAAAACCGCAACTCGTCAGAGAAGAGCACTTTTTGCCAGTCCTGTCTGGTCCAGCAATGGTTGGTCCATAGGTGACGTTGCTGCCGGTGATGTTATGCCTTACAACAGGCCTACAAGCCCTCAGTCCTCTCTCAGCCTTTTGTGGACAGTCTGAGCACCGATGGAGGGATTGTGCGTTCCTGGTGTAACTCAGGCAGGTGTTACCATCCTGTACCTATTCTGCAGGTTTGATGTTCAGATGTACCAATCCTGTGCAGGTGTTACACATGATCTGCCACTGCGAGGATGATCAGCTGTCTGTCCTGTCTCCCTGTAGTGCTGTCTTATGCATCTCAGAGTGGATATCGCAATTTATTGCCCTTGCCACATCTGCAGTCCTCATGCCTCCTTGGAGCATGCCTACGGCACTTTCACACGGATGAGCAGGGACCCTGGGCATCTTTCATTTTGTGTTTTTCAGAGTCAGTAGAAAGGCCACTTTAGTGTCCTAAGTTTTCATAACTTAATTGCCTACCGTCTGAAAGCTGTTAGTGTCTTAACAACCGTTCCACAGGTGCATGTTCAGTGATTGTTTATGGTACATTGAACAAGCATGGGAAACAGAACAAGCATGGGAAACAGGGAAACCCTGATTTCTACGAATTATCTTTGAAAGACAGGGTCCTGAAAAAGGGACGTTTCTATTTTTGCTGAGTTTGACATCTGCCATACTTACGGTAATGTGCGTTATGCCCTATGGCAGTACCATTCCACTCCATGAAACATAGACAAATGTATTGTGCAGGTGTCAAGCAAACGCGTGTGGCTCAAATGTGTGGCTCATAAACACAAACATATACAAAGGAATTGGCGTCGGACCATAGCTTTGCATTTTTAAACAAGGTTTTATTATCTTCAGGTCCATTTTAGCGTAGTCGTAAACTTTTAAAGTGGTTACTGCTCGTTTTAGCCAAAGTTAATGTTTTTAAAAACCTTTTTAGGAAGGCACTTCTTTCTCTCACAAACAGAAGGCAAGCAAGTGGATCCGGTCTCCAACTCCAAATAGACAAAATGGCGGAACAAAAACCCACTGGGCAATACACTGGTTGAATCAACTATGTTCACGTCATTTCAATGGAAAAGATGTTGAATTGACATGCAGGTCGCCCGAAGGTTTGCTAGACAAGATCCATGCCTTTGTAGCTGAGCTCTATCCATTGTAATCTATTTCTGGAAGTTTCTCAACAAACCAAATGCCTCCAGGTCTTTGCAATCTAAAGAAAACAGTATTTGGGGATTGTAATGAAATCTGATGTTTGTTAAGCCTTCGCAGAAGGCAGGAATCGTGATTGCAGGCAATGGTCAAACACAGGTGGGCAGTCAAAAATACCTCACAACCATACAAACAGAAAGAACTGAACTCAATAGGGAGCTGATGAGGCCAGGTGAGAAACCAACAGAGGTGAAATCAATGAACAAAAATGAAAAACAGGGCTACATTCCAGAACACAGAGAAACAGGGCTACGTTCCAGAACACAGAGAAACAGGGCTATGTTCCAGAACACAGAGAAACAGGGCTATGTTCCAGAACACAGAGAAACAGGGCTATGTTCCAGAACACAGAGAAACAGGGCTACGTTCCAGAACACAGAGACAGGGCTACGTTCCAGAACACAGAGAAACGGGCTACGTTCCAGAACACAGAGAGACAGGGCTACGTTCCAGAACACAGAACACAAGGTTGACTAAGAAAAGAACAGAAGAACCTTACAATGGTGAATCATATAATTGTTTCGCCCAAGAAGATTACAAGAGTAAGCAGCCAAAGCGACTCAGGAATCGCATTTGTAACTTTTTTAACCTGCCTATTTTCTGAAGTCCCATTTTCATTTGAGTAGAGGGAATGAGGAACCACAAAGAATCGCACAAAGGTCACTGAATTCAAAATTAGCCCACCTCATTAACTTACTAGTGATATAGAGGAAGAGAAAATACTTTTCAAATCCTTGTCTTTGCAAAAATCCTGTCCGTTTGTGTGTGTGTTCTCATGTTTGCAGGTGGCTTGGGGGTGGTATGTGTGCCGGTGTGCATCTTGAAATCAAAAATAATTATTTTCCCTCTGCCACATCTCCGATCCCTATGTCCCTGAGATGTTTCCCAATGGTTAGGGGACCGCAGGTTGGTCCGAACCCATGATGGGAGAGGTCAGGCTATATAAATCCGCATTTCATCCTTTCCTGTTGTGATTCTGAGGGTAATGTGTTTTGAGCAGCCCTCATCAGACATCCTGGCGTATCCAGCCCTGTCAAAGATATGTCATAATCAATCTTCATGTCCCTGTATGATTCTTGAAGGCTGTGACAACAGAGGAGCGGTCACAGTGGAGTCACACCGTTTCAGAGATGTGTAGAAGTATTGTATCACATAATGAGCCACCCTATTTCAAATGCAGCAGATTTGGGTCAATTCAAATTGAAGGCAGTCACTTTTTAGGTTATTGATACGTCATTGAAAATATATGTCCCATTTTCAATTAATGCATTGGAATTTTTGTTTACTTCCTGAATTGACAGGCTTCAAATCGAATTGACCCCAACTCTGATGTATAGTGGCTATTGTTACCACTTAATAACAGGGTACTAAGACATGCTATAAGCTTTTTACCACAGAAATGGAAATTCCATGGAATTATGTATGGCCATTTAAATTTCAAGAGTGGCTACATCTTTTATGTATGTTTGAAGCTGTACATCTGCTGTACTTTTTGTGTGCATCTAACGGGCTACTGTACTTTTCCCCCTTTTTTCCCCCCTTTTTCGTGGTGTCCAATTGTTGTCGTAGCTGCTATCTTGTTTCATCGCTACAACTCCCGTACGGGCTCGAGAGAGACAAAGGTTGAAAGTCATGCGTCCTCCGATACACAACCCAACCTAGCCGCACTGCTTCTTAACACAGCGCGCATCCAACCCGGAAGCCAGCCGCACCAATGTGTCAGAGGAAACACAGTGCACCTGGCAACCTTGGTTAGCGCGCACTGTGGCCCGCCAAAGGAGTCGCTGGCGCACAATGAGACAAGGACATCCCTACCAACCAAGCCCTCCCTAACCGGGACGATGCTAGGCCAATTGTGCGTCGCCCCATGGACCTCCCGGTTATGACAGAGCCTGGGCGCGAACCCAGAGTCTCTGATGGCACAGCTGGCACTGCAGTACAGCGCCCTTAACCACTGCGCCACCCGAGAGGCCGCTACTCTACTTCTCATCGCTAACGCTAATCTTCCTCCTTTCGCTCTTTTTCTCATTCTCTCCTTCCCTCCATAGTTGAGGTGGACCCAGATTTGGACATGGAGTACCTGGAGGCTTTGGAGCAGGCCACGGGTGAGCTAGAGTACTGTGTCAACCTATGTAAGTCGCATGTCATGATGGAGACTTGCTTCGACATTGTGGTGTCGGCGACCGCCATCGCGCAAAGGGGGCAACAGAAAGGAGGTGTGAGAGAAAGAGACAGTTGACGTGGAAGGGCAATGGAGTAAAACCAATCAGTTTTCCAAAAACAAGCAAAGGTCCCTTATTTCAAAGCCTGCGAGACTGATAAGAGTCAAAGGAGGAAAAAGGGCAGATGGGAAAGAGGACGAACTTGAAAGTAAACCGGTGTAGGTTACCGAGGTAACCATATGAAGAGGATGGTGCGTGCTACTTGTACGGTAGAGAAAGCCTGGCTTCAATCAAAGTACAATTAAAAGGAACTTTGGACAAACTTTCTCCATTTCCTATGGGTGGAAGAATAGTTGGAACTGAGGATGACCAAACACTTTTGTCACTCTCACCAGGAAGTGCCTGGATCTGACTGATTCCAAGGGAATATCATTTTTTTCCTGATCGGTGCTAGTCTTAAAAACCAGCTTACCTGAGCAAACTAAATGTTTTACATCCTTCTCAGTAGTGAGAAGTTATTTTGGCCACTGAGTTTCCTTTGGGTTAGAGCAAACATTTATGTCCATTCCCAATGTCTGCAATAGAAGGTTGTCAGGAATGATTTGGGCTCAAAACAGACTTGCGGTTATGAACTCAGTTATAAAAAGTTGGCCCAGCATCGTTCACGTTAGGGGAAGTTTTTTTCCCCTTGTCCCATAGCGCCTCCTTGTGGCAGGCAGGGTGCCTGCAAGCTGACCTCGTTCGCCAGCTGGACAGTGTTTCCTCTGACACATTCCAGGTTAAGCTAGCAGTGTGTCAAGAAACAGTGCAGCTTGGCAGGTTTGTTTCAGAGGACGTATGGCTCTCGAACTTCGCCTCTCCCGAGTCCCATCGCTGCAACTCCCCTATGGACAAGACTGTAAATACCAATTGGATATCACAAAGGGGTAAAACATAGTTGATCAGGCACTACTCCTGTTCAATGGCTGTGTGATGTTGCTGGATATTAGCGGGAACTGGAACACGCTGTTGTGTACGTCGAACCAGAGCATCCCAAACATTATAATCGGTGACATGTCTGATGATTGGCCGTTGAATAACTGGGATATTTGCTGCTCCGGGAATTGTGTACAGATCCTTGTGACATGGTGCCATACATTATCATGTTGAAACATGAGGTGATGGCGGAGGATGAATGGCACAACAATGAGCCTCAGGACCTCGTCACGATATCTCTATGCATTAAAATTGCCATCAATAGAATGCAATTGTGTTCGTGGTCTGTAGTTTATGCCTGCCCATACCATAACCCCACCACTACCATGGGGGACTCTGTTCACAATGTTGACATCATCAAACCACACACTCACACAATACAATACATGCTGTCTGCCATCTGCCAGTATAGTTGAAACTGGGATTTATCCATGAATAGCAAACTTCTCCAGTGTACAGCAGCCATCGAAGGTGAGCATTTGCCCACCAAACTGCAGTCAGGTCAAGACTCTGGTGAGAAAAACGAGCACACAGATGCGCTTCCTTGAGACTGCTTCTGGTAGTTTGTTCAGAAATGATTTGGTTGTGCAAACCCACAGTTTCAGCAGCTGTCCGGATGGCTGGTTTCAGGCCATCTTGCAGGTAAAGAAGCTGGAGGTCCTGCGCTGGTGTAGTGACACGTGGTCTGCGGTTGTGAGGAGGTGCCACGTTCTGACCTTTTATTCATGTCTTTGTTTTAGTATGGTCAGGGCGTGAGTTGGTTGGGTTGTCTATGTTCTGTTTTCTACGTTGTGTTTGCGTTTGGCCTGGTATGGTTCTCAATCAGAGGCAGGTGTCGTTAGTTGTGTCTCTGGTGTCGTCTCTGATTGAGAATCATACTTAGGTAGCCTTTTCCCACTTGTGTTTCGTGGGTGTTTATTTTCTGTTCTGTGTTTTATTTCACCGTTCAGGACTGTACGTTTGTCGTTTTATTGTTTTTGTTTCAGTGTTCACTATTCGTATTAAAAATGATGAACACAAGATGAACACCTACCACGCTGCGCTTTGGTCCTCTCCTTCATACGACGACCGTTACAGGAAGGTTGCACGTACTGCCAAATTCTCTAAAACGACGTTGGAAGCGGCTTACGGTGGAGAATTTAATATTACATTCTCTAGCAACAGCTCTGGTGGATATTCCTGCATGCCATTTGCACAAAACCTCAACATTATTTTTTTGTGGTATTGTGTTATGTTACAAAACTTCACATTTTAGAGTGGCCTTTTATTGACCCCTGCACAAGGTGCACATGTGAAATGATCATGCTGTCTAATCAGTTTACTGATATGCCACACCTGCTAGATGGATGGTTTATCTTGGCAATGGATAAATACTCACTAACAGGGATGGAAAGAAATTTGTGCACAAAACTTGAGAGAAATAAGCTTTTTGTGCATATGGAAAATTTCTGTGCTTTTGTTTCATCTCTTGAAACATGGGACCAACATATATGTTGCGTTAATATTTTTTTCAGTATAGTTACCATGAGGTTGCATGACTTAGATCTGAAAACAGAGCAAGAGGGACATTTCCCATAGGTCTTTTCAGAAGTCTTTGACCTTGTGGCGTTTGGGTGGCCGGTGAAAGCTTGTAAATCGGAGCCAGTGCCTGTGAAGTACCCAAAATGTGATTTGATGCCCAGTTAGTTCTGCAATGTGGTTGAATCAAATTGTATTAGTCACATCGCCGAATACAACCTTACAGTGAAATGCTTACTTACAAGCTGGCTGATCCCGCCCTGGCTTACATTCAGGGCGGGATGTAAATGTAAAATGTTGTCTAAAATAAATCACTTGACTCACACAGCCTCAGTCACTTACTCACCTTGTCCACTGTGACTGGCTAAACATGTGACAGGCTAAACATCTAGGTGGCTAGCTCATCTATGTCTGAACTGTACACTCAAAAATACAGAAAGGAGTGGGAATCAAACCCCGAATTCAAAGGCTGGTTGAAGCCATTTATTTGCTATGATACACGGGCATACTGCCTGTATTGTAAGGCTGATTTCTACTCTACTACAAACTTAGTGACGTAAAAAAACACATGACAACTCAAAAACATACTCAAAAGGCAAAGCCTAAAAACAGTTCCACCCAAAACAAGCTGCCATTTATGGTTAAAAAAAGTTACTCTGCAAAAAAGTTTGAGGCCACCATGGCATTAGCTATCGCTGAACACTGTTCCATGCTGGCATGTGATCACATTGGAGAAGCATGTAGAGCTGCTTTCTCAGACTCCACTGCTGCTACCCACTTCAACATGCACAGGACAAAGTGCACAGATTGTTCATGGTGTTCTAGCACCAATACTTTCTGAAAAGGTTGGTCGCAGATGTGTTGAACCAGCGTTTCAGCATCCTCCTCGATGACGGATATAAGTGTTTCTATGTACCTGGGGGTTGTGATAAGGTTCTTTTGTGACACCAAGCAGACAATTGTATCAACATTTCTGGGGCTTGTTGAGTTGGAGGGAGGAGATGCCAAATCTATAGCCCGTGCTGTTGTGTCTTTCCCAGAGAAGCGTCGTCTTAAAGAGAAACTCCTGAGGATAGGGATTGACAATGCCTCTGTTATGACGGGGATTAACAATGGGGTCCATAAAGTGATGGAGTAAAGCCTCAAATATCTGGTTTTTATTTGCTGTCTGTGCCACTCTCTGCAGCTTGCTGTAAGTCACGCTTGCAGATACCCTCTATACACAACATTCCAGCCAAGAAAAAAGTAACATATCTTGGGATTACCATATCTAAGGATCAATGAGAAAGATGCTCATTACATTTTAAATTTTATACCTATGATTGAAAAAAAAACTAAAAGAAGTTGAACCATTGGTTTTATCCTTGAAATCCAAGGGATTTATCCTTGAAAGGTTGAGTATTGCTTTCTAAAGCTGAAGGTATCTCCAGACTTACTTATGCAGCCCAGTCCCTATATCTTGACAACAAAATAGGTAAAGCGGTTGACCAGGTGCTTTTCAACTTCATCTGGAAAAATCTTACACATTATATTAGGAAATCTGTTACGAACTCCTATAAATATGGTGGTCTCAACCTTTTAGATTTTCGTACTTTGAATAATACTTTTAAGATAAATTGGGTTAAACATTTCTTAAAGAATCCAACTTCAATTTGGAATTTCATCCCTCCTTATATCTTCTCCTGTTTTGGTGGCCTCAATTTTATGTTACTTTGTAACTATAACATTGATAAGATTCCTGCAAAATAATCTGCTTTTCATAGACAATTATTCATAGCGTGGTCGTTAATAAATAAACATAATTCTTTCATTTGGAATAATAAGGACATTTTGTATAGAAACAAGTGTTTTATTTTGAATAGCCTGGACTTGGGAGGAAGTATTGTAGAGATATGAAAGCCTGCCGGGGAAGCAGATGGAGACAGAGAAGGAGGATCAACGACGACTCCGTGCGTCTTGTGCCAGCTCCCCGCACTTGCCAGGCTAAAGTGAGCATCCAGCCAGGACGGGTTGTGCCAGCTCTACGCTCGAGACCTCCAGTGCACCTCCACAGTCCAGTACGTCCTGTGCCTCCTCCCCGCACTCGCCCTGAGGTGCGTGCAATCTGCCGGATGCCACATGTACCGGTTCCACACGTCAGGCCTCCAGTGCGCCCTGTGTCTGCTCCTCGCGCTCGTCCTGAGTTGCGTCTCACCAGCACGGTACCACCAGTGCCGGCCCCACGCACAGAGCTTCCGGCGACAGGTCCCAGTCCAGAGGCAGCTGTTTATCGTGGTCTCTGATTGGGGATCATATTTAGATAGCCATTTTCGCTTTGTGGGATCTTGTCTAGGTATAGTTGCCCGTGAGCACTACTCTGAGCTTTACGTTTTGTTTGTTTGCTTTATTGTTTTTGTTGAGTTCTCTTCCTAAATTAAAGGATGGAAACATACATTTTGGCTGCATTTTGGTCCACTCCTTACGACGATTGTGACAGGGAGATTGTATCCATTCCTTATGTCACAAGTTACTGGAATACATTGATCACTAATATATATGTCACGACTTCCACCGAAGGTGGCTCTCCTTCGTGTTCGGTCGGCACTCGGCGGTCGTCGTCACCAGTCTACTAGCTGCCACCGATTTCCCTTTTCAAATCAAATTCATTTATATAGCCCTTCGTACATCAGCTGATATCTCAAAGTGCTGTACAGAAACCCAGCCTAAAACCCCAAACAGCAAGCAATGCAGGTGTAGAAGCACAGTGGCTCGGAAAAACTCCCTAGAAAGGCCAAAACCTAGAGAGGAACCAGGCTATGTGGGGTGGCCAGTCCTCCTCTGGCTGTGCCGGGTGGAGATTATAACAGAACATGGCCAAGATGTTCAAATGTTCATAAGTGACCAGCATGGTCCAATAATAATAAGGCAGAACATTTGAAACTGGAGCAGCAGCACGGCCAGGTGGACTGGGGACAGCAAGGAGTCATCATGTCAGGTAATCCTGGGGCATGGTCCTCGGGCTCAGGTCCTCCGAGAGAAAGAAAGAGAATTAGAGGGCACACTTAAATTCACACAGGACACCGAATAGGACAGGAGAAATACTCCAGATATAACAAACTGACCCTTGCCCCCCCGACACAAACTACTGCGGGGAGGGGGCCCAACCCAACCCAGACAGGATGACCACATCAGTGAATCAACCCACTCAGGATTCTAGCAGCCGTATTTAGCACTAAACGAAGTTTATTTAGTGCTTTATCCGGGTAGCCGGAAAGTAGAGCATTGCAGTAGTCTAACCTAGAAGTGACAAAAGCATGGATTAATTTTTCTGCATTTTTGGACAAAGTTTCTTATTTTTGCAATGTTACATAGATGGAAAAAAGCTGTCCTTGAAATGGTCTTGATATGTTCTTCAAAAGAGATCAGGGTCCAGAGTAACGCCGAGGTCCTTCACAGTTTTATTTGAGACGACTGTACAACCATTAAGATTAATTGTCAGATTCAACAGAAGATCTCTTTGTTTCTTGGGACCTAGAACAAGCATCTCTGTTTTGTCCGAGTATAATGGAGAAAGTTTGCAGCCATCCACTTCCTTATGTCTGAAACGCATGCTTCTAGCAAGGACAATTTTGGGGCTTCACCATGTTTCATTGAAATGTACAGCTGTGTGTCATTCGCATAGCAGTGAAAGTTAACATTATGTTTTCGAATAACATCCCCAAGAGGTAAAATATATAGTGAAAACAATAGTGGTCCTAAAACGGAACCTTGAGGAACACTGAAATTTACAGTTGATTTGTCAGAGGACAAACCATTCACAGAGAGAACTGATATCTTTCCGACAGATAAGATCTAAAGCAGGCCAGAACTTGTCCGTGTAGACCAATTTGGGTTTCCAATCTCTCCAAAAGAATGTGGTGATCGACGGTATCAAAATCAGCACTAAGGTCTAGGAGCATGAGGACAGATTCAGAATCTCGGTCTGGTGCCATTAAAAGGTAATTTACCACCTTCACAAGTGCCGTCTCAGTGCTATGACGGGGTCTAAAACCAGACTGAAGCATTTCGTATACGTTGTTTGTCTTCAGGAAGGCAGTGAGTTGCTGCACAACAGCCTTTTCTAAAATTTTGGAGAGGAATGGAAGATTCGATATAGGCCGATTTAGTTTTTTATATTTTCTGGGTCAAGGTTTGGCTTTTTCAAGGGAGGCTTTATTACTGCCACTTTTAGTGAGTTTGGTACACATCCGGTGGATAGAGAGCCGTTTATTATGTTCAACATAGGAGGGCCAAGCACAAGAAGCAGCTCTTTCAGTAGTTTAGTTGGAATAGGGTCCAGTATGCTGCTTGAAGGTTTAGAGGCCATGATTATTTTCATCATTGTGTCGAGATATAGTACTAAAACACTTGAGCATCTCTCTTGATCCTAGGTCCTGGCAGAGTTGTGCAGACTCAGGACAACTGAGCTTTGGAGGAATACGCAGATTTAAAGAGGAGTCCGTGATTTGCTTTCTAATGATTATGACCTTTTCCTCAAAGAAGTTCATGAATTTATCACTGCTAAAGTTAAAGCCATCCTCTCTTGGGGAATGCTGCTTTTTAGTTAGCTTTGCGACAGTATCAAAAAGGAATTTCGGGTTGTTCTTATTTTCCTCAATTAAGTTAGAAAAATAGGATGATTGAGCAGCAGTAAGGGCTCTTTGGGACTGCACGGTATTGTCTTTCCAAGCTAGTCAGAAGACTTCCAGTTTAGTGTGGCGCCATTTCCGTTACAATTTTCTGGAAGCTTGCTTCAGAGCTCGGGTATTTTCTGTGTACCAGGGAGCTAGTTTCTTATGATAAATGTTTTTAGATTTTAGGGGTGCAACTGCATCTAGGGTATTGCGGAAGGACATCAAGTAATCTTTGTCTGTGAATTTATAGAATGACTTTTGATGTTCCTTGGTTGGGGTCTGAGCAGATTATTTGTTGCAATTGCAAACGTAATAAAATGGTGGTCCGATAGTCCAGGATTATGAGGAAAAACATTAAGATCCACAACATTTATTCCATGGGACAAAACTAGGTCCAGAGTATGACTGTGACAGTGAGTGGGTCCAGAGACATGTTGGACAAAACCCACTGAGTTGATGATGGCTCTGTGGACTTTTCCATGTGAATATTAAAGTCACCAAAGATTAGAATATTATCTGCTATGACTACAAGGTCTGATAGAAATTCAGGGAACTCAATGAGGAACGCTGTATATGGCCCAGGAGGCCTGTAAACAGTAGCTATAAAAAGTGATTGAATAGGCTGCATAGATTTCATGACTAGAAGCTCAAAAGACGAAAACGTCTTTTTTTTTGTAAATTGAAATTTGCTATCGTAAATGTTAGCAACATCTCCGTCTTTGCGGGATGCACGGGGGATATGGTCACTAGTGTAGCCAGGAGGTGAGGCCTCATTTAACACAGTAAATTCATCAGGCTTAAGCCATGTTTCAGTCAGGCCAATCACATCTGTTGGTTATGTCTTATTGGTTTCACCTGTTTCTCGTTTGTGGTTTGTTTCTCTGTTCTGTTTTGTCGACGGTATTGTTTGTATTTTTCCGGACTGTTTGTGTCCTGTTCTGGGCCGGTCATTTATTCACCTGTTGTTTTGGCATAACCTTTTTTCACCGGAATAAATACGGTTTTCTTAAACCTCTGCTCTCTGCGCCTGACTCTGCACCTACCACTCCTAGTTGCGTAACAATATGTTGAAAAAAGTCTGGTTATTACCACACAATACTTGCTTGTTACCAAGGTCAAAGAGGTCTCTTTCAGAATGATCCATAAGTATTACCCAGCAAATCATTACCTGAAGAAACTCAAAGACTTTAACATTGATTGTACTTTTTGTGTTGAGCAGCCAGAAACATTTTCACATTTATTTTGGCATTGTCTATATGTGAAACAATTATGGAAAGATATTCACAGTTTTATAATTGTTGATATTCTTGATGACTTTTGTTATGGGAGAATGAGCTGCTCAGTTTCCTTAACCATAATAAATATAAAGAAACTATTTGACCTCAAATCTAATTGTGCTAATGGAAAAATGTCATATTCATAAAGGTAAATTCAAAAAACCACTCTTCCGAAGGAATTCGAGCAGTACATTAAGATCATTCTTCATTCTTCTAATAAGAAAGCTGTTAAAACAATATGTGTGTTTCTTTTAAGGTCTTTGTTTTAATCTGTAATTTGTTGTACCCCCTAGCATATGTTAACATTGTCTATTTATGTACTTATTGTATGTATACTGGCACGCCCTGGTCGAAGTATTTTGTGCTTTTCTTCATTTATTTGGCCAGGGTGTGGCATGGGTTTTCGTATGTGGTGTGTTTTGTATTGGTATTGTAGCTTAGTGGGGTGTTCTAGATAAGTCTATGGCTGTCTGAAGTGGTTCTCAATCAGAGGCAGGTGTTTATCGTTGTCTCTGATTGGGAACCACATTTAGGCAGCCATATTCGTTGAGTGTTTGGTGGGTGATTGTCCTATTGTCCTTAGTGTCCTTTTGTCTATAGTGTATTAGTTTGCACCAGTATTAGGCGGTTTTGGTTTTCGTTACGTTCATTGTTTTTGTAGTGTTTGTATTTTGATTCGTGTTTCTTCAGTTTATTAAACATGGATCGTAATCTACACGCCGCATTTTGGTCCGACTCTCCTTCGCACATAGAAAGCCGTAACATATACAGACTTTTCTACATTGGTAATAAAACACACTTTTTAAAGTCATGCTTGCAATGACACCATCCCCGTAGTGTGGATTACTTGGTATGAGAGACGTATAACTGGTTTTCAGTGTCTCCAAAGCACAGGGAGGCCTACAAGGCCATATATGAGACCATGAACTATGGGGAGAAACCTTTACAGATAACCAAGGTGTGTGTCACACGTTTGCCCTCCATTGAACCTGCAGTTTGATGCATTTTGGACCAGTGGGAGGAGCTTCGGCTGCATTTCGCAGTCACTCAGTCCAGTGAACACTGCTACATGGCTGAGGTTTTATACTCCTGGTACAGTGATCCTCAAACCATATTGTATCTGACTTTTTTGAAGTCAGTGCTGGGTGAGGTACAGTGGGCCATCAAGGCTTTTGAGGGAGAGCAAGTAGATCCTCTTAAGATACTTGACAGCTTGGTTCGCCTGATCAAGTCTGTGAGCAGCAGGGTGCTGAATCCACTGGCAAATGTTGATGTACTCAAAGGGCCAATAGATGGACACATCAGTCCCAAACTGTACCTTGGTTACCTTTTTGAGTCAAAGGCAGCTGAGCTCCACCTTGTGCCTGAGGATGAAAACAATGTCTGAAAGCGGTGTGTAGCCTTCACCATCTCCCTCACTAATGAGTTGAGGGTGAGACTGCCGGATAACATCGAAGCATTGCAGTACATGTCAGTTTCCTCCACATTGAAAGCTAAAGTGCAATAAGAGCCCTGGAGAAATAGAAAGAATAGCCAAGCTCCTTGGCTACTCCCCTGCAGAGATAGACAAGATTGTCCAGCAATGGCGTGCCATCCATCTTAGTAAATGGAATGAGACAAAAAACACACTGGGCTTCTGGAGTGAGATTTGGAAATTCAGGGATGCAGCTGATATCAACCCGTTTTCAATAACTTGCCATGGCTGCTGTGTCTGTGTTGTCCTTGCCTCACTCGAATGCTGAGGTCGAGAGAGTATTCAGCCAGATGAGTGTGGTAAAAAGCAAACTTAGAAATGGGATGTCCTTGCAGACCCTTAACTCCATCCTGTACATTCGATATGGACTGAAGCTGTCTGGTGAGACTTGCTATGAGCACCAGCTGCCTGATTAGTGTTTTGCAGCTTTTTGGCACATCAGCTACTTACTCATTTAAGTCCGCTCCCTCAGTTGCTGAACATGACGATGATCCGATGATCCGCTATTTCTGTGTTCCAGCACAGCCTGTGTGTGTGTGTGGAGGGGAGTCTGGGGGGGAAAAACAATTAACCTGAATTAGGGCCAGACTAGTTACTGTAATTTTCTCACATTGCCATTGACAGTTTTTTCTATTGTTTCTTTTTGGTCCATATAGATTGTATACAAAAATAAAAAATAAATGTTTAGGTTAAACATTTTCATGTTTTACTATGTTTTACTATGACTTGTTGTAGGCTCCTAAGTGGACCACAAGGTTAAAAATCAAACCAAATTAAGAAAACTAAACTTAAAAAAAATAAAAAATAAAGTATCTCCGCCAGAGAGTCTCTTTTGGTTCACTTTTGCCGGTCCCAAGCCCGGATAAAGAACGAGGGAATAGACAGAAGTTAATTTGTAGTTCGAAACATATTTAGGGTGTTTTTTACTCACTTTTTGTCTCTCCCACGACGTTATTGCTCTCTCCTACAGCGTCTGTCACAATTACATGCACATGGCCAATTATGCAAATTATGTGATGTCATTTAGCGACTTCTGACAACTTTTACTACAGCCAATAACTTTGGTTGGCAACACTGGCTGTGAGCCTAATACTACAGTGTCAAGTTATTCACTATATAGATGTTGCACTGTGTCCCATCGCTCTGCTGTCCTTTTTGTCCTAAATCTCTTAAATGTTTACTTGGTTCTCATGCAAGCCCTATGTTAGTAAGTCCTATCAATGGACAATGTGTTATCCATAGGCTAGCTAAGGCATCGATGCATTGAATTTACCTCTGGAATGTAAAGGAGTCAAAAATGTACCTCTCTACTGCTGTTTGATCTAACTGTTTTCTTGCAAACGTGTGTCCAAGTTAAGTTATCTTTATTAAGAGGATGAAACCATTACTTGTCTTTTGTCCTATTATTTGTCCTATATTTTGTCCTATTAGAATTCTCAGGCCCTTTTTTTGAAGCTGCTGAAAGAGATCTTTGGTATTATTTCATAAGGTGGACTGTGGCTTTTACTTAGGCGTTAGAAAAAAAGGTTTTGCGAGACAAACACATTTCTAAGACGTGTTGAGCTGATAATGTAAGATCTTTAATAAACTCATAAAAATAAATGTCCCTTTTTTCAGGACCCTGTCTTGCACAGATAATTCGTAAAAATCCACATATCTTCACAGATCTTCATTTTAATTACTGTTAATATCGCCTGCGTTCCATTACTCTGTAGACAAAAAAAGAATGCTCCGGTTGGAACGTTATTGGATATATATGAAAATAACATCCTGAAGATTGATTCTCTACTTTGACCAGTTTGACCAGTTTATTCAACCTGGAATATAACTTTTTGAATTTTTCGTCGGAGTTCGCCTGGACCAGCACCAGCTTTTGGACATGTGAACTAACCATGCTAGCAAAAGCAGCTAATTGGACACTAGTAATGGACATTATGGAACAAAACAACGATTTATTGTGGAACTAGGACTCCTTGCACTGCATTCTGATGAAAGATCATTAAAGGTAAGGGAATATTTATGATGTAATTTCGTATTTCTGTTGACTCCAACATGGCGGAGAAATATATTTCCGTCTTAGCACCGTTTTAGATTATTGCATGATGTGCTTTTTTTGGAACGTTTAAAAAAATCTGACACAGCGGTTGCATTAAGAACCAGTGTATCTTTAATTATACGTAAAACATGTATCTTTCATCAAAGTTTATGATGAGTAATTCTGTAATCTGGCGTAGCTCTCTGTAATTACTCCGGATATTTTGGAGGCATTTCTGAACATGGTGTCAATGTAAACCGAGATTTGTGGATATAAATATGCATACTATCGAACAAAACATAAATGTATTGTGTAACATGATGTCATATGAGTGTCATCTGATGAAGATTATCAAAGGTTTGTGATACATTTTTTTCTCTAATTCAGCCTTTATGACTATCTTTGGCTGGGAAAAATGGCTGTGTGTTTTTTTGGATTTGGTGGTGATAACATAAATATATGTTGTGTTCTCGCTATAAAACATTTTTAAAATCGGACACGATGGGTAGATTAACAAGATGTTTATCTTTCATTTGCTGTATTGGACTTGTTAATGTGTGAAAGTGAAATATTTCCCAAAATAGTTTTGAATATCCCGCACTGCCTTTTCAGGGGAATGTTGGGAGGGGGTTCCGTTAGAGGAACGTGTGTCCTAGACTGGCGGGACAATACTGCCCCCTTTGGATGAATTGCGTGCCCATAGTAAACTGAAAAAAATCTGTCCAAAATTGCTAATATATGCATATAATAATTATTATTGAATAGAAAACACTAAAGCTTCTAAAACCGTTTGAATTATGTCTGTATGTATAGCAGAACTCACAGGGGAGCCAATCTCCCAAACTATTTTTCTCATCAGGAAAGTTGGGCCAAATTTGACGTCATTGCCCCCACCCTTCCCAACCAGCTATGGATCTGGGATCAGTTTCTATGTCTTCCGCGAGATGTTTGGCAGGCAAAATACTGGGTGTCGCGAGAAAATACATGCACTTTCCGGCGTGTGTTGCGCTCAGAGCGTCCTTTGTTCCATGGAGCACGAGAGGATGTCAGTTTGTCTGTTCGATTTGAGAATTGTTTTGTACGTTAATAACATCCTAAAGCTTGATTCTGCACTTAGTTTGACCAGTTTAGTCGACATATAATATGTCATTTTGAAGTTTTGATGCGCAACCCCTAGAGACCAGAGGTAATTTTGGCTGCATTTCAGCTGGAATTTGTCGCGTTTGCTAGCAAAGACACACGACTTGAAACCAAACGCTGTTTTGGGTAAGTATGACTCCTTACACTACATTCTGATCGAAGACCATCAAAGGTAAGGGAATATTTATGTTGTAATTTTGTATTTCTGTTGACTCCAACATAGCAGAGAAATATTTCTTATGTCTGAGCGCCGCCTCAGATTATTGCATAGTGAACGAATTCTGTAACGTTAAAAATAAATGTAACACAGCGGTTGCATTAAGAAGCAGTGTATCTTTCTAGCTATATGTAGAACATGTATATTTTGTCAAAGTTTATGATGTGTATTGCTGTTAACTCCGCCAGATATCTATAATTTCTCCGGACATTTTTGTAGCATCTTTTGAACATGGCGTCAATGTAAACGGAGATTTATGCATATAAATGGCGTATTATTGAAAAAAAACAAATGTACTGTGTAACATGTCCTATTACTGTCATCTGATGAAGATTTTCAAAAGGTTAGTGAATTATTTTTCTTTTAATCCTGCGTTTGAGATTGGATCTTTTGTTTGACAAAATGGCTACATATCGTCTGTGTCTTTGTGGTGGTTTGATATACATATGTGCTATGTTTTTGCCGTAAAACATTTTAGAAATCTGACTCGCTGGGTAGATGAACAAGGTGTTTATCTTTCATTTGAGCTATTGGACTTGTTAATGTGTGGAGGTTAAATATTTCTAAGAATATTTTTGCATTCTGTGCCCCACTTTTTGAGTTGAGGGGGTGGGGGGGGGGTGCCCTTGGGGAACGTGTAGCGTGAAGAAGTTAAAAGCATCAAAGAGGGGCTTCTGAAGCCGCTCCACTACCCTTAAGTGTGTCATGCTGCAGCACACCTTGCGGGCTGCTGCACCATTCTGTGGCACGTTATCTAATTGTCAGCCAATTTTTCTGTTAATGCAAGTTAGTGCTAGTTTGACCACCAGAGAGCATATTTGAGAAGCATTTGATTGTCTTCCATATTGGCATTACTAGAGACTGGGAGTGCACGCTGGAGACCGGGGTCAATACCCAGACAGGGAGGAATGAGTCCTTGTAAATAAGAATTAGTTCTTAAGTTCAAAGAGTTGGCCCGCAATCAAACCTGTTTACAGTGTGGTTGGGATGAAAATAAGCCGAGCACACAGGGTCAGCTTAGGACAGTAAAGGCCCCACCATGCTGAAATGAATAGGTCCACTTACAGTGGTTCCTCCTTTTAAGAACTTGCCTAAGATCAGTATCTGTCTGTCTGGAAAAGATATGGTTAGGATATAAGAGTGGGAGAGCAGATCCTGGAACAGTGGAAATACGTTTCTGTCCAGAGACAGGCTTATTTAAATTGGTACAGCGTGGGCCAATGACGTTATGTTGCTCAGTTTGCAACTCGTCTAATAGCATACAACATACCAGTATTAAAATTTAGAAGTATATTTTATACAATAAAAACCTCTCCCACTGCAAACCGGATTGCTGACGGGCCAACTCTTTGAACTTAAAAGCATCAAAGAGGGGCTTCTGAAGCTTAGGACAGCAAAGCCCCCACCATGCTGAAATGAATAGGTCCACAACCTCAGTACTTCACATAGCACTAATCTTGACTTTTAAAGGTACCTTCACTTGAGCCGACATCCACAGTATTTACTGCGAATGCAATCTCTGTGAGGGGAATTGCATTTAAAACTGCAGTGTGAGTAGGCGCAGTGCATTTGTTTGAATCTGTATAGTGTGTGCGTATGTGATTACACCTGACTACACTTGGACATGTAGTTTGACCAGGGATTTCATACCATGGTGGTCAGTGCTTCGCACTCTCTGCATTATTCCTAGACCAGAATAGACTCAGTCACTTGGGTAACTCTTACTTGAGTATCTCCATTTGTACAATAAAGCTATTGCTTTTCATCTTACCACACCCTACTTAAGATGAAACTTAAAGTATATTTCCAGGAATCCATTTTTGTGGAAATGATTGTACAATGTACAAAACTGTAAAACACAGATTTACCAACATTCACTGAATGTTGCGAAAATATTTTTTCTGTATCTTTTCATGCACACACAAACACACACACATTTTCTGAAACACAAACGGCACACACACACAAACTAATTAATCCTCCTCTTAGCTCCTTCAGGAGCCTCGTTCTGCAAGTTTGGCTCCATCCTCCACATTTAGACCCGATAACCCTCTGCACTGATGCCCCACCGTCACTCTAGAGGACATAACATAATGCATTGTTCAAAGCATTAATGGAATAATCAAATATAATTTAATATACCCCTCTATGGCAAGCATTTTTCTTTTGGTGGGGAAAAAAATATTTCACCCCAATTTTGGGGAGTTTGGGTGTCCCTGATAATATGTCCATCATAAAATCCGTCCCCCCAAACAAATATTTGTTTGTTGCGTCAGGGCAACAATGTGCTACGAGGGGACTGAAACACCAAGGTTTTCTATAGTACATACGATAAGTTAAATAAGGAAAACAAGCAATATATGAATTAGAAAGTTTTATTTTGATAAATATCAACCACAAATAGTTCCAACCAATCACAATTAGAAGCTTTAAAGTCAAAACATCAAACAAACTACTACTAATTACAACTAACACCTCATGTATAAATGTTTCTCACATTTCATATAAACCAACATCCAAATGACTGTCTGTGAGAGTGTTTGTGTGTGTGTGGAGGGGTTAGCCTGTGTGTTGCAGGTAAATGTGTGAGTGTGTGTGTGTGTTTCAGTGTGTCTGTGTGGGTTATTGTTTGAATCAGTGTTTCTCTTTTTGACAAGGCACACTCTGATTTCCTATTCTGTGTGGAACCTCAGGAAGCAGTTGCTGGTGAATGTAAAACAGAGGTGGACATCACATTTCCGGCACTTGGCTCTTGGTGTACCTGTGCATCTCCCCTTCTTTTCAGCCATAATCATCCAGTGGGCTGTGGCATCCAGGCGCACATCAGGGACTGGCATTGGAACAGCGGGCCCTTTTCTCCTCTTCTCCTCATACTCACCAGCAATTGTGGAACTGGGACGACCTTTCTTGTGCTCCAGACTCTTTCCACTTTTCATGGGCCTATGACTTGAAGGTAAACAGCTTCATTTGTTCCTTCTTTCTCATGCCAGTGCCTTCACAATCTCTTCGGTAGAGCAACCAGATGGTCACGATGATCATATCCAGGAAGTGGAACACCAGACTTTTTTTTTTTTTTTTTACCTTTATTTAAGGTAAAGTCAGTTAAGTATCAAAAGTAAAAGTATAAATCTTTTAAAAATGTATTATATTAATAAAGCAGACCAAACAACACAATGTTCTTTGAAATTTACGCATAGCCAGGGGCACAGTTCAACATTCAAATGAAGCATTTGTGTTCAGTGAGTCTGCCAGTTCAGTGGCAGGAGGTATGACCAGGGATGTGCTCTGGTGCGACAATTAGACCATTTTCTTGCCCTGCTACGCATTCAAAATGTAAGGAGTACTTTTGGGTGTCAGCAAAAATGTAAGAAGTAAAAGGTACATTATTTTCTTTAGGGATGTAGTGGAGTAAAAGTAAAAGTTGTCAAAAATATAAATACTAAAGTACAGATACCCCAAAAAACTACTTAAGTACTTTACTCCACTCGATAAGTGGTAGTATGAAGTTGGATGTAGTAGTGATGAGCATGTATTAAAATGGATAAAGAACATTTGCTATGGACAACAGTATTTCTTAAACATGCTGACTTCAAATGGGTATCTTTGATTCCTCTTCCCGACTCGTTTATTCCACCTTTCCGCTTTAGAGCAACCTAAAAATACGCTCACACTAATTTGTCTGTGGTTCTGTGTTGTATTCTCAAATGAACATTGTCTTTTTGTTCAGTCATAAGCTTTCCAATTAGTTTTACTTGATTGTCACAATTTCTTTTAGGATATCAGCGATGTGAACCCATTTTACAGCTGATAATGGCAGGCAATGCCAATGTAGCTATAGGCATACAGCAGTGGTTCTCAACTCCAGTTGTTGAGTACAGCACACATTGTTGTTGTAGCCCCTGACAAACATACCTGATTCAACTCATTGAGGGCCTGATTAGTTGACAAGTTGAATAAAACGGTGCTGTTCGGTGTACTCAAGGATTGTAGTTGAGAACCACTGCTCTACAGTATGATGGTATTAGCCTTATGGGCATTTGCATTGCACCCCTTGACATTGTGAATCTGAAGTAGAGAATAACTATCTTAACTCACACATTGTTTGCATTGTTCAGATACATGTTCTAAATAAATGATATAATAGCTGTATAAATGATAGCAGTAGACAATGTATGAGGCTAATCATTATACTAGATTTTGTACATGCCTTGTGCTGACATGACATTGCAAATCCAACCCTTGTAATCTAGGTGCTGATATGGAAGCACACCTGATGTTAGAATATCACTTCTTCAAGTCACCTATACCATCAGGGCTCTTGATTGCTTGGTTGTGTGTAAATCATTCAGATGTTTTAGTGTCATACAAAGATTACATCTGTTGTGGGGCTGGAACAACCAATAGTCAACACATCAGGTTTTCCTATCCCAGTGAGGCCTTTGCCCTGTTCTGTCCATACAATAAAGTTGTCAAATGATCATTGGATTATCATATTAGTATGCATTCGGAAAGTATTTAGACCCCTTTGTTAAGTTGCAGCCTTATTCTAAAATGGATTAAATACATCGCTTTCTTCATTCATCTACACACAATACCCCATAATTACAAAGTGAAAACAGGTTTTTGGAAAATGTTGCTAATTTATTAAAAATAAAAAAAACGGAAATACCTTACTTACACAAGTATTCAGACTCTTTGCTATGAGACTCGAATTTGAGCTCAGCTGCATCCTGTTTCCATTGATAATCCTTGAGATGTTTCTACAACTCTATTGGAGTCCCCTGTGGTAAATTAAATTGATTTGACATGATTTGTAAAGGAACACACCTGTGTATATATAAGGTCCCACAGCTGACAGTGATGTCAGAGCATAAACAAAGCCATGAGGTCAAAGGAATTGTCTGTAGAGCTCCAAGACAGGATTGTGTCAAGATAGGTCTGAAAGTCTCCAAGAATACAGTGACCTCCATCATTTAAACATTTTTAGAGGTTTGAAACCACCAAGACTCTTCCTAGATCTAGCCAACCGGCCAAACTGAGCAATCTTGGAAGAAGGGCCTTGTCAAAGAGGTGACCAAGAACCCAATGGTCACTCCGACAGAGCTCCAGAGCTCCTCTGTGGAGATGGGAGAACCTTCCCAAAAGACAACCATCTCTGCAGCACCAACCAGGCCTTTATGGTAGAGTGGCCAGACTGATGCCACTCCTCAGTAAAAGGCACATGACAGCCCGCTTGGAGTTTACCAAAAGGCAACTAAAGGACTCTCAGACCATGAGAAACAAGATCCTCTGGTCTGATATAACAAAGATTGAACTCTTTGGACTGAATGCTAATCATCACGTCTGGAGGAAACCTGGCACCATCAATTGAGTGAAGCATGGTGGTGGCAGCATCATGTTGTGGGAAAGTTTTTCTCGATGCAGGGACTTGGATATTAGTCAAGATTGAGGGAAAGATGAACGGAGCAGAGTACAAAGAGATCCTTGAAAACTTGCTCCAGATTGTCAGGACCTCAGACTGGGGCGAAGTTTCACCTTCCAGCAGGACAACGATCCTAAGCACACAGCCAAGACAACGCAGGAGTGGCTTCAGGACAAGTCAAGAATGTGTGGCAAGTTTGTAGCATCATACCCAAGAAGACTCAAGGCTGTAACCGCTGACCCAGATGGCTGCACCTGGAAAGCGGAGCAGGAACCCAGAGGCATTTTCAACCATCTGTGTGTAAAAGGTTATGATGCTTACAGCTGTTGCAGCGATCGTATTACCGCCATACCAGCAGCCATGGGTCATGACCGCTGTCAAATTCCACATAACTCAGGTAATCTCCTTTTATGCACTCTGGACATGTGTTGGTAGTACGCAACTCACTAAAGACCATCAGGTCGCTAATACCCTGGTAGGCCAATTCAGTGCTCTATTGCCCCTCTAACCAAGCGGTTCCCAAATTACGGGTCACAATATGAAAATTGGGTCTCGGGACAATTTCCAAAATCCTTAAAACAAAATATACAGTACCAGTCAAACGTTGACACAACTACTCATTCCAGGGTTTTTCTTTATTTTTACTATTTTCTACATTGTAGAATAATAGTGAAGACGTCAACACAATGAAATAACGCATATAGAATCATGTAGTAACCAAAAAAGTGTTTAACAAATGGCATTCTCTCAACCAGCTTCATGAGGTAGTCACCATCATTTTTGGGACAATTTTTCAAATTGTCAATAGTCTATTATCGCATCAGCAAGCCCATATATGTTTTGACTTCTAAGACATTCTAAGGTTTGTATCATTCACAACTAAAGTTGCCAAATAACTGTAAATCTAGTTTACAGGACCTGTTTCAAATTGTCACTTTTTTGCACAACAAAGCCTCTTCGTATGCGCATTCGCTCCGGAATGAGAACTATCCATTCTTTTTCATTCGGCTTTTTCAATTATTTTATTCGTACAATAAAATACTAGAAGTTATTTCTTGTCTGCTCAATGAACTACCCTACTGTCTATGGCATGGCACATAGCCAGATAACATGCAGTAGGCCGATTCATATTTGGTTCTTCATATCATTATGTTTCTTTAGGCATGTCTAAAATAAATAATGGATTCATTGTGTAGGTGTATATAAAAAAAATATATTCTGCTTTTTAAATGTAGATGTTCCAAAGGCGCATATTAGCGACTTGTACGCGGAGGCCTGGAGATGCTAACCATGTTTGTTAATTAACTTTGAATTACCATGAGACCTGCAACCATTTGCATAACAATAACCGGCTAGCAAAATTTCATGACTAACGATGCCAATTTCATTTACCTTAACATCATCGCCTAGTTTGTGTTTCAAAGTACAGATCTGAAACCAGAGGTGGTTGTTTACTACAGGAAGCAGATGGTGGAGCAATACCCCATCTACATCAACATGACATCAGTGGATATGGTCAATAACCTCAAGTTCCTTGAAGTCATCACCGAGATTTAAGGACCCATCACACTGTGACAGCTATGAAGGCAATTCAGCGCCTCTTCTCTGTTCTGCCCGCTACCCTATAACAAGCTGAACCTTAGCATCAGGCATTACCAACACTGACTATTTTACACTGCTGCTACATGCTGTTTATTATCTATGCATAGTAATTTTATCCCTACCTGCATGTACAAATTACCTCGACTAAACTGTACCTGTAAGGGTTTTCCTGTGGTGAAGTAGAGGAGGACCAAAACGCAGCGTGGTTATATTGATTCATGTTTAATTAAAACAGATCAACATGAACACTACAAAAACAACAAACGTGGACAACCAAAAACAGCCCTATCTGGTGCAAAACACAGAGACAGGAACAATCACCCACAAACACACAGTGAAACCCAGGCTACCTAAATATGGTTCCCAATCAGAGACAATGACTAACACCTGCCTCTGATTGAGAACCATATCAGGCCTAACATAGAAATGGACAAACCAGACACACAACATAGAATGCCCACCCAGCTCACGTCCTGACCAACACTAAAGCAAGGAAAACACACACAAACGATGGTCAGAACGTGACAGTACCCCCACACATTGACTCGGTACCGGTGCCCCCTGTATATAGCCTCATTATTGTTATTCTATTGTGTTACTATTTATTATTTTTTTATTTATTTTATTTGGTAAATACTTTCTTAACTCTTTCTTTAACTGCATTGTTGCTTAAGGACATGTAAGTAAACATTTCACGTTGAGGTCTACACCTGTTGTATTCGGCGCATGTGACAGATTTTATTTATTTCGATTTTATTTCCAATAAATGTCAATGGAAAATATCTCATCGAGGGAGTGGATGTTCCGTGATCAATTTTGTAATTGTTTCATTACACGAATGGCAATTCAATGAATTCATAAAATCAATTACTTTGCTGCCAGTAGGGGGTGGTGCCATGAGATTGTCATTTGTTTTTGATTTATTTCTAAACTTAACCCTTATAAGGGGCAATCTCGGAGTGCTGTATCCACTTTTGTGAATTGAAATTTAGGACCGATACGCAGATTTTTGTAAGAATATAACTAATTTGCTCAGTTAAATTGTCGTACACCATAGAAACCAAATAGATAGCCTGTCTGTGTATGACCTCCCACCACTGGGTCAGAGAGCGATTGCAGGGTCCTGCTGTCCAGGGGCAGTTTCTACTGCTGCAGTTGTCATGTGTGCTGTATTCACCGTGTCAAGAAACAATCTGGATAACATGACAAAATATACTGTAAATGAAAACCCAGAGAAAAAGGGTTTCTTGTTTAATTTCTCATTATCCTTATACATTTACTAACCGGGTGTCCGGGATTGCCATCCTTAAGTTTCTCAGCCACTGGTCCAACATACAACTCTCTGGAAGGCAGCATCTTCTCAATGAAGTCCATCTCCATGAGCTTCTTGGGTGTGGTGTAGAGATACTTAACCTTGAGGAAGCATGCAATGAAAGTGGTGATCACTTCAAGCTGCTTGTCATGGCTGCCCTGTGATAGATAGATAGAACAGGCAGGCTGTCGTTCGACACTGTCAGGCTGGGATCTCAGCCCCATTCCCTTTCTCTTCCATTTGGTGCCTAATGGACTTGCCCCAGGTTGAGGTATGGAAGGAACGTAGCCAAAGTAAGCAGCTTGTCCTCTCTGACCCTACAGTTTTCTTTTACATTGTCATAAAAAAAATCCCCTTCATGTTTTTTGTTGTTGTTGAATGTGTACCCCTTTTTCGTGGTATCCAATTGTTAGTAGCTACTATTGTTTCATCGCTACAACTCCCGTAAGGGCTCGGGAGAGACAAAGATTGAAAGTCATGCGTCCTCCGATACACACCCCAACCAAGCCGCATTGTTTCTTAACAGCGTGCATCCAACCCAGAAGCCAGCTGCACCAATATGTTGGAGAAACACAGTGCACCTGGAAACCTTGGTTAGTGCGCACTGCGCCCAGCCTGCCACAGGAGTTGCTGGTGCGCGATGAGACAAGGATTTCCCTACCTGCCAAACCCTCCCTAACCTGGACGACGTTACGTCAGAGCCTGGGCGCGAGCCCAGGGTCTCTGGTGGCACAGCTGGTGCTGCAGTACAGCACCCTTAACCACTGCGCCACCCGGGAGGCCCTTTCATGTTTTTTATATATTTTTTCTCCTGCTGCTCTCCGTCTCTGTTTCCCTCTCAATTCAATTTCAATTAAAGGTTTTTTTTGGCATGAGAAACATATGTTAACATTGCCAAAGCAAGTGAAGTAGATAATAAACAAAAGTGAAAAACAATAAAAATGAACAGTAAACATTACTCACAGAAGTTCCAAAAGAATAAAGACATTTCAAATGTCATATTATGTCGATATAAGGTGTTATAACAATGTGCATATAGTTAAAGTATGAAAGGGAAACTAAATAAACATAAATATGGGTTGTATTTTCAATGGTGTTTGTACTTCACTGGTTGCCCTTTTCTTGTGGCAACATGTCACAAGTATGTAAGTAAGTATGAAATACAGTATGTGTCTCTAAAAGGGTCATACATTTGGCAGGATGTCAAGAAGTGCAGCTCAGTTTCAACCTAATTTTATGGGCAGTGTTTTCTCTTGAGCCAGGCCTGCCTACGGCAGCCTTTCTCAATAGCAAGGCTATGCTCACTAAGTCTGGACATAGTCAAAGCTTTCCTTTAAGTTTGGGTCAGTCACAGTGGTCAGGTATTCTGCCACTGTGTAGTCTCTGTTTAGGGCCAAATAACATTCTAGTTTGCTCAGGTTTTTTGTTAATTACGTGACACATTGGAAATAATTATATTTTTGTTTTCTCATGGTTGGGTCTAATCTCTCTGTAGGTGATTGCTTTGTTATGGAAGGTTTGGGAATCGCTTCCTTTATTTACAGTTTAGATGTTCTACTGCCAAATTTACACCTTCGCTATTACATCGGAACGTTTTGTCCAGGAAGTTGTCTAAAAGGCATTGAATTTGAATTTGTTGTTGCCCAATAGTTTTTTTGGTAGGTTTGCACACTACATTCCTTCCATCTATAGCATTTCTTAACATTATTCAGTTCCTTTGGCTTTGATGCCTCATGATTGAGTATTTCTCTGTTCAAGTAGACTGTGATTTTGCTGTGATCTGATAGGGGTGTTAGTGGGCTGAGAGACTCTGGGTTGAGGTCAGTGATAAAGTAGTCTACAGTCCTACTGCCAAGAGATAGATGTACCTACCATAGGAGTCCCCTCGAAGCCTACCTTTGACTATGTCCAGCGTGCTATAAAAGCTGTAGGAGTTGTGACTCATTTTTGATGGTTATGTTGCCATAGTTGTGTCTAGGGGGAAATATGGGGAGGGAATCAAATAAAATATGATTTGATTTAACCTCCAGCTAGGTGTTTGTCCCCCTGTGTGCTGAGGGTGTCAGGTTCTTGTCCAGTTCTGGCATTCTGGTCGCCACAGACTAGTACATGTCCCTGGGCCTGGAAATTATTGATTTCCCCCTCCCGGTTGGAGAGGCTGTCATCGTTGAAGTATGGGGATTCTAGTGGGGGGGATATAGGTAGCACACAGGACAACATTTTTCTCTGTTAAGATCATTTCCTTTTGAATTTCCAGCCAAATGTAAAATGTTCCTGTTTTGATTAATTTAATAGAGTGTGTTAGGTGTGCTCTATAACACATTAGCATACCCCCTGAGTCCCTTCCCTGTTTCACACATGGTAGTTTGGTGGATGGGACGACCAGCTCTCTGTAACCTAGAGGGCAACTGGTGGGTCCGTCTCCTCTATACCATGTTTATTGTAGGATGACAGTGGCTGTATTTCTGATTTCTTTGATGAAGTCCAGGTTCCTGCTCTTTAGACCAAAGCCAGATGACCTCAGGCCTTGGATATTCCAGGATGAGATAGTGAAGGCTTTGTGTTCCATAAAGTGCCCAATGTTGTTGGTCATGTGGTTTGTCCTCAGGCCAGTAGGTGTGAGCAGAGCCTGCTGAGCATCTGGTACATGCCATTGACTTGACCTAGTGTAAGAGTAGGGGTTGGGCCTGTTTGCCTGCTCACGGCCTGGGCGTATATGTGACTTCCATGTTGAGGCCCTCTTTGCGGTACGGGGGGCAAGGGGTGGGCAGGAGGGGCATAGGTCTGATCTAAGGGGGCCCAAATGTAGTGTGGGTATGGTTGACTTGGGGGGGTGTTGAATGGTTGGGGTGGGAGTGTAGATGTGGCTGGTGGTGATGCGGTCTGGATGTAGTTCCTCTCAGTGTGTAGGTTCGAGGGGGGAGTGTTCCCGCAGGTCTGGCAGAATGTCTTGCTGGTCTGGGCGGGTTGTCTTTCGATCTGTTGCTCCTGTGTGAAGTGTTGAGGGCGATGTCCTTTAGGGTCCGGGCAAAAGTTGGCACTGCTGGCACTGTAGAGGTAGACCTGGTCATAAAGGCTCTTCTAGTCCAGGGTGGAGTGGTGGGCACTGCTGACTTGTAGAGGTAGACCTGGTCATAAAGGCTGTTCAAGTCCAGGGTGGAATGGTGGGCCAGGTAAACATTTGGTTTTGAGGCATAGTCACAGGAAATACTTGTGTTTACCCGCTGTATGGTAGCAGTTTGGAAGTCTTTCCATGGTAGCAGGGTGGATATAACCACTTGTGCATTGGGGAAAGTAGAAGAAGTTTTTTCAATCACTCCCTTGAGTGCTGTGTCCACCCTTTCCTGCTGTGCTATTCTTCCTGACTGTAGTTATTACAGACATGGTTTTGTGATTTCATAACTGTGTTTACAGCTCTCATAACATGTAAATGAGGTAATGGAGATTTGTGTATTATTATGTGGCTGGGTGACCCTAGTTGGTCCTCAGACAGAAGGTCTAGTGAGCGCTGGGTGTTTGGACACCAGAGTTTAGACACTGTGTTTGGGAAAAATATATTTTTTTTTATATATTTCCCGTTTGGTGTTGTCAGAAGGGTTATCAGGGTGGCTGACAGGGGGGGGGGTGCACAGAGCTTGGGGTTCTTAATTTGTCTGTCCTCCTGTGATTTTGAATATTTGGTCAGGGTCTGGGGTGGACTGTTCTGCTGTTGTGTCAATACTTTTGTCGGCAGCTGAGGTGGGCTGTTCTGCTGGTTTCTCTGCAGAGGTGGTTCCAATTGGCTGTTCTCTGTCACACGCCATCACCCTCTCCTCCAGCAGTCTGATCCTCTCCTCTAGTGCGCTGTTCATCTCCTGCTCCTGCTCTTTCTCCTGTTGAAGTTGTCTCACCACTCTCCAGAGTGCAGATGTGTCTCTCTCCACCTCCAGCTCTCCGGGTTTAGAGAGTGTTATTAAGCTGGTGTCGCGAACGTTGTTGTAAGAATCGGACCAAAGTGCAACGTGGTTTGGGTTCATCATCTTTTAGTATGAACACCGGCACAAAAAAACCCAATAAAGAGCAAAGAAACAAACGTGCAGCTTCGTCGTGCTCAAAGGCAACAATACAAAAGCAAGATCCCACAAAAGCCCACTGGGAAAAGGCTGCCTAAATATGATCCCCAATCAGAGACAACGATATACAGCTGCCTCTGAATGGGAACCATACCAGGCCAACATAGACATATAATACCCTAGAAAACCCACCCGAGTCACACCCCGACCTAACCAACATAGAGAATAAAAGGCTCTCTATTTTCAGGGCGTGACAGCTAGAGGATTTTTTGTGCTGACTGGAGTGTGTTCACCTCCTGTTCCGTGTTCACCTCCTGTTCCAGCTCCCCCTGCCTTACCTCCAGCTGGGTGAATGTATCCTTCATTTCAATGAGGTAGTATTACTGTGCTGGGAGGTTGACTTTCCTCTTGGGGTTGCTCGTCTGTGGGGTTGTTAAATGAAGAGGTATGGTCTGACATGCTCGGGGTGGGGGTATCTTTCTCGAGAGAGCTTATCCTGCTGAGCTATCTCTTTAATAATGTGAAAGTCTAGCTGAGACTGTTTGGGGTTTCCCTGTGACATTACGGTTCCAGATTTGTACATATTCACATTTGCTGACTCAGAGTCCTTGTTACCTATCGGTAACAACCCCCAGGGGTAGTGTGTTAATATAGCACTATGCCATGCCAGGGGATGGTTTGTGTGGAAGATTAAGTTGTTTATGTTCCCATTTTTATAACAGTCAGAAAAAAGTCTCTCTTGAGTTTCCATAAGGATAATTTTGTAATCTTTTTGTGCCTTATAATTTTTTATATACAGTGGGTACTGTATTTTAAAATCAGGTTGTAGGTTTGAAGTTTTGATTTGGAGGTTATGTTGTGGAGGGTAGCATCCTGTATACTTTATGTTCCTGCCAAAAATCCTCTTTTAAAAAAAAAAAAATCATGCTGAAAAATGCGGGAGCTCATCTGCTCATGACCTCTACCTCTCTCACTCTCTCTCTCTGTTAGTGACTCGGTAGAAAATAAACCGTTGATCAGATTAAAATCCAAAAGCAATTGAGAGAAAGCGGTGTTGCTTTGTTGGTACTGTGTATTAAACTCCTATGACAAAATCCTCTATGTGCTCTGGGTGTTTGTGATGCTTCCTCCGGCCGCAGACACAATATATAACATTCTGGTTAAAAATAGACCCAAACTCCACACACATACACAGCTCATAACCCTGCACATACACACATGTAAACAAATGCGCACACACAAACACACACAGAGACATTCTCTGTCACACACACTGACACTGAATAGTTATTCTCTTGGTAGCAATGTGTAATCACCAGCAACATAACTGACTAACTGCAGTGCTCTCTAGGATGACCTTCCAGGCACATCATAAATGGGACATCATAGCCCAAGCCGAGATGTCACCAATGGCTGCTACTGACCTTTACATGTGATGTACATAGTCTTGTCCTGCTTTACAGGTGTCTTAGGGAGAATTAAGACTATTTTCATTCATTGCATAACCGTTAGATACATGTTTTTATCTAAACGATCTGAACAGTTGCTGTGTTTTTTTTCCTCCATTATATATACAGTACCAGTCAAGAAATTGGACACACCTACTCATTCAAGAGTTGTTCTTTATTTTTACTATGTTCTACATTGTAGAATAACAGGGAAGACATAAACTATGAAATAACACACATGGAGTCATGTAGTAACCAAAAAAGTGTTAAACTTTAGATTCTTCGTCTTGGTATTCTCTCAACCAGCTTCACGACGTAGTCACCTGGAATGGATTTCAATTAACAGGTGTGCCTTTTAAAAAGTTCATTTGTGGAATTTCTTTCCTCCATAATGCGTTTGAGCTAATCAAATCAAATTGTATTTGTCACATGCAGATGTTAATGCGAGTGTAGCGAAATGCTTGTGCTTCTAGTTCCGACAATGCAGTAATAACCAACGAGTAATCTAACCTAACAATTTCACAACAACTACCTTATACACACAAGTGTAAAGGGATGAAGAATATGTACATACAAATATATTAATGGGTGATAGTACAGAACGGCATAGGCAAGATGCAGTAGATGGTATCGAGTACAGTATATACATATGAGATGAGAAATGTAGGGTATGTAAACATATGGGTAAAGTGGCATTATTTAAAGTGGCTAGTGATACATGTATTACATCAAGATGGCAAGATGGTATAGAGGACAGTATATAAATATGAGATGAGTAATGTAGGGTATGTAAACATTATATTAAGTAGAATTGTTTAAAGTGGCTAGTGATACATTTTTACATCAATTTTTCCATTATTAAAGTGGCTGGATTTGAGTCAGTATGTTGGCAGCATTCACTCAATGTTAGTGGTGGCTGTTTAACAGTCTGATGGCCTCGGTCCCAGCTTTGATGCACCTGTACTGACCTCGCCTTCTGGATGATAGCGGGGTGAACAGGCAGTGGCTCGGGTGGTTGTTGTCCTTGATGATCTTTATGGCCTTCCTGTGACATCGGGTGGTGTAGGTGTCCTGGAGGGCAAGGTAGTTTGCCCCCGGTGATGCGTTGTGCAGACCTCACTACCCTCTGGAGAGCCTTACGGTTGTGGGCGGAGCAGTTGCCGTTGTTGTTACCCACCCTCACCACCTGGGGGAGGCCCGTCAGGGAGTCCAGTTGCACAGGGCGGGGTCGAGACCCAGGGTCTCGAGCTTGATGACGAGTTTGGAGGGTACTATGGGGTTAAATGCTGAGCTGTAGTCATTGAACAGCATTCTCACATAGGTTTTCCTCTTGTCCAGATGGGTTAGGGCAGTGTGCAGTGTGGTTGCACCGTCTGTGGACCTATTGGGGCAGTAAGCAAATTGAAGTGGGTCTAGGGTGTCAGGTAGGGTGGAGGTAATATGATCCTTAACTAGTCTCTCAAAGCACTTCATGATGACGGAAGTGAGTGATACGGGGCAGTAGTCGTTTAGCTCAGTTACCTTAACTTTCATGGGAACAGGAACAGTGGTGGCCCTCTTGAAGCATGTGGGAACAGCCGACTAGGATAGGGATTGATTGAATATGTCCGTTAACACACCAGCCAGCTGGTCTGCGCATGCTCTGAGGGCGAGGCTGGTTATGTCGTCTGGGCCTGCAGCCTTGCGAGGGTTAACACGTTTAAATGTTTTACCAATGTCGTGGAAATGTTCTGTATTTACCAAATCATGAGAGCAAACCACACACAAGTCAGAGTTAGTTATCACAAAGTCCATCTTTAATTATATGAGCTCTATCACAACCCTGTGGCTCTCAGATCAATTCAGTGTCTATCAATGAATTTTCTGAGAGTCCCTTACACATTGCAACTGAGATCCTTTATAGCACAGACACACATAGCCAGACAGCATTAGGCATAATTTATCGTTCAGCTTTGTCTCCTAAACTATGCTCTTTTCTCAAACTCAGAACCCAGCAAATCCTCCATATCAACAGCCATATATCAAATCCATCCTATCTTGTCAAGATCACAGAGACACATTGACTGGCACACAGACATTGTGGAGCCAAGAGATACACGATTAAACCTCTCCCCTCTCTCTGGCCCAAGCAACTTGACCAGATACTGCAACCCCGCCACAGTATTACAAAAATAAACATTCTGATGAGAAGTGACTTACAAACATATGATGAATATAAAACATCTTACCTATGTTACCAACTAATTCTGATTATTCTCCAACACCCACGTCGGCTGCAGTGAAGGAGAGTCCGCAGGTTTTGGTAGCGGGCCGGGTAAGTGGCACTGTATTGTCCTCAATGCGAGCAAAGAAGTTGTTTAGTCTGTCTGGGAGCAAGACATCATGGACTGCGACGGGGCTGGTTTTCTTTTTGTAATCCGTGGTTGACTGTAGACCCTGCCACATACCTCTTGTGTCTGAGCCGTTGAATTGCGACTCTACTTAGTCTCTATACTGACGCTTAGCTTGTTTGATTGCCTTGCAGAGGGAATAGCTACACAGTTTGTATTCTGTCATGTTTCCGGTCACCTTGCCCTGATTAAAAGCAGTAGTTCGCGCTTTCAGTTTCGCGCGAATGCTGCCATCAATCCACGGTTTCTGGTTTGCGGAATGTTTTAATAGTTGCTGTGGGTACGACATCGCCAATGCACTTGAGAATAAACTCGCTCACTGAATCAGCGTATTCGTCAATGTTGTTGTTTGATACATTGCGGAACATATCCCAATCCACGTGATCGAAGCAATCTTGAAGCGTGGAATCAGATTGGTCGGACCAGCGTTGAACAGACCTGAGTGCCGGAGCTTCCTGTTTTAGTCTCTGTCTATAGGCTGGTAGCAACAAAATGGAGTTGTGGTCAGCTTTTCCGAAAGGAGGGTGGGTGAGGGCCTTATATGCATTGCGGAAGTTAGAATAACAATGATCCAGGGTTTTACCAGCCCTGCTAGCACAATGGATATGCTGATAGAATTTAGAGAGTCTTGTTTTCAGATTAGCCTTGTTAAAATCCCCAGCTACAATGAATGAAGCCTCAGGATATGTAGTTTCCAGTTTACATAGATTCAAATCAAGTTCGTTCAGGGCCATCGATGTGTCTGCTTGGGGGGGAATATATGTGGCTGTGATTATAATCGAAGAGAAATCTCTTGGTAGATAATGCGGTCGACATTTGATTGTGAGGAATTCTAAGTCAGGTGAACAGAAGGACTTGAGTTCTTGTATGTTGTTATGAGCACACCACGTCTCGTTAATCATAAGGCATACCCCCCGCCCCGCCCCTCTTCTTACCAGAAAGATGCTTGTTTCTGTCGGCGCGATGCGTGAAGAAACCAGCTGGCTGTACCAACTTCAATAGCGTGTCTCGAGTGAGTCATGTTTCCGTGAAGCAAAGAACGTTACAGTCTCTTATGTCTCTCTGGAATGCTACCTTTGCTCAGATTTCATTGTTGTCAAGAGACTGGACATTGGCGAGTAGTATGCTCGGGAGCGGAGCGCGATGTGCCCGTACCCGGAGCCTGACCAGAAGACCGCTTCGTCTGCCCCTTTTACGGCAAGCTTGTTTTGGTTCGCTGGCTGGGATCTGATCCATTGTCCTGGGTGTTGGGAAAAACAGAGGATCCGCTTCGGAAAAGTCGTATTCCTGGTCGTAATGATGGTGAGTTGACGTTGCTCTTATATCCAGTAGTTCCTCCCGACTGTATGTAATAAAACCTAAGATTACCTGGGGTACCAATGTAAGAAATAACACATAAAAAAACAAAATACTGCATAGTTTCCTAGGAACGCGAAGCGAGGCGGCATTCTCTGTCGGCGCCGGAAGTAGTTGTGTTGTGACAGGGTTGGGGTGGTATACAGAAGATAGCCAACCCTGATGTCCTAGCCGTGTCTGAATCAAGGCTTACGAAGGCCACCATAAATTCTGACATTTTTATTCTGCACTATAACATGTTTCGCCAAGATAGAACTGCCAAAGGGGGTGGAGTTGCAATCTACTGCAGAGAAAGCCTTCAGAGTTATGTCATGCTATCCAGGTCTGTTCCAAAACAGTTTGAGCATCTACTTTTAAAAATCCATCTTTCCAGAAATAAGTCTCTTACTGTTGCTGCTTGTTATAGACCCCCCTCAACCCCCAGCTGAGCTCTGGACACCATATGTGAATTAATTGCCCGCCATTTATTGTCAGAGTTTGTTCTGTTAGGTGACCTAAACAGGGACATGCTTAAAACCTGTTAGAGATCGGGCTACTTTTTTCAACATTCTGTTAAAAATCGCGCAACATTTCAACGTCCTGCTACTCATGCCAGGAATATAGTATATGCATATGATTAGTATGTGTGGATAGAAAACACTCTGAAGTTTCTAAAACTGGTTACACCACGGCTGTGACTATAACAGAACGTGTGTCTCGGAGAAAATCCCAAGGAAAACTGATCACCCAAAAGAAAAAAAATATCAATGCGCAAGTTGCCTGTATTGTCTATGGCAAGAGAAAATAGATAGCTCCCAGTTGACAATTCCTACAGCTTCCACACGATGTCGCCAGTCTTGGCAATTGGTGTGACGTTATTCCTTGGTTCAACGAAGAAGAGGCACTTCCTGTCATCACTGCATCACAAAGGAAGTTTTGGTAGAGAGAATATCGACCATCGTCTCAAGACTTACTGCTATTGAATACAGATCGCCCCGTGATGAATTTGATCGCGTATTAACTTATACTAATACCTAAAGTTGGATTACAAAAGTAGTTTGAAGTGTTTTGTCAAAGTTTATAGGCAACTTTTCTAATTTAAAAAAATAACGTTGCGTTTAGAAAAAGTGTATTTTCCTGGATCACACGGTCTTCATAAATGGACATTTTGGGAATACAAGGACGGACTTAATCGATAAAAAGACCCAATTGTGATGTTTATGGGACATATAGGAGTGCCAACAAAGAAGCTCGTCAAAGGTAATGAATGTTTTATATTTTCTGCATTTTGTGTAGCGCCGGCTACGCTAATTATTTTGTTTACGTCCCCTTCAGGTATTTCGGGGTGTTGCATGCTATCAGATAATAGCTTCTCATGCTTTCGCCGAAAAGCATTTTAAAAATCTGACTTGTTGGCTAGATTCACAACGAGTGTAGCTTCAATTGAGTACCCTGCATGTGTGTTTTAATGAATGTTTGAGTTTTAACGAGTGCTATTAGCATTTGGCATAGCGCATTTGCATTTATTGTTGGCAAGGTGGGACGCTAGCGCGTCGGGTTGCCCAGAGAGGTTAACACCACGGCCATCCTACAATCTAAGGTAGATGCCCTCAATCTCACCCAAATTATCATGGAACCTATCAGGTACAACCCCAAATTCTCGGGCACACTTAGATCTTAGATCATCCTGACCAACCTGCCCTCTAAATACACCTCTGCTGGTTTCAACCAGGATCTCAGCGATCACTGTCTCATTGCCTGCATCCGTTATGGGCCCGCGGTCAAATGACTCATCACTGTCAAACGCTCCATAAAACACTTTAGCTAACACGAGTCTTTCTAATCGACCTGGCCCGGGTATCCTGGAAAGATATTGACCTCATTCCATCAATAGAGGATGCCTGGTTATTCTTTAAAAGTGCTATCCTCAACATCTTAAATAAGCATGCCCCATTCAAAACATTTAGAACCAGGAACAGAAATGGCCCTTGGTTCACTCCAGACCTGACTGCCCTTGACCAGCACAATAACATCCTGTGGCATACTACATTTTTCTACGTCTGGCCATGCTTTCCACCTGGCTACCCCTACCCGGGTCAACAGCTCTGCACCCCCCCCCCCCCCACAGCAACTTGCCCAACCCTCCCTTTTTCTCCTTCACCCAAACCCAGATAGCTGATGTTCTGAAAGAGCTGCAAAAATCTGGATCCCTACAAATCAGCAGGGCTAGACAATCTGTACCCTCTCTTTCTAAAATTATCCATAGCAATTGTTGCAACCATTATCACTAGCCTGTTCAACCTCTCTTTCGTATCGTCTATGATCCCCAATGATTGGAAAGCTGCCTCGGTCATTGCCCTCTTCAAAGGGGGAGACACTCTAGACCCAAACTGTTACAGATCTATATCTATCCTACCCTGCCTTTCTAAGGTCTTCGAAAGCTAAGTTAACAAACAGATCACTGACCATTTCGAATCACACCATACCTTCTCCGCTATGCAATCTGGTTTCCGTGCTGGTCATGGGTGCACCTCAGCTACACTCAAGGTCCGAAACGATATCATAACCGCCATCAACAAAAGACAATACTGTGCAGCCGTATTCATCGACCTGGCCAAGGCTTTTGACTCTGTCAATCACTGAATTCTTATCGGCAGGCTCAACAGCCTTGGTTTCTCAAATGACTGTCTCGCCTGGATCACCAACTACTTCTCAGACAGAGTTCAGTGTTTCAAATCGGAGGGCATGTTGTTCGGACCTCTGGCAGTCACTATGGGGGTGCCTCAGGGTTCAAATCTCATGCCGACTCTTTTCTCTTTATACATCAATGATGTCGCTCTTGCAACTGGTGAATCTTTGATCCAACTTTACGCTTACGACACCATTCTGTAGTCTTCTGACCCATTGTGTTAACAAACCTCCAGACGAGCAGTGGCCTCCAACTGCTCTTAAATGCAAGTAAAACTAAATGCATGCTCTTCAACTGATCGCTGCACGCACCGGCCTTCCAACCTAGCATCACTACTCTGGACGGTTCTGACTTAGAATATGTGGACAGCTACAGATACCTAGGTGTCTGGTAACCTCTCCTTCCAGAATCATAATAAGCATCTCCAATCTAAATTTAAATCTAGAATCGGCTTCCTATTTTGCAACAAAGCATCCTTCACTCATGCTGCCAAACATACCCTCGTAAAACTGACCATCCTACCGATCCTTGACTTCAGTGACGTAATTTACAAAATAGCCTCCAACACTTTACTCAGCAAATTGGAAGCAGTCTATCACAGTGCCATCCGTTTCGTCACCAAAGCTACCACCCACCACTGCAACCTTTATGCTCTCCTTGGCTGGCCCTCGCTTCATATTCATTGCCAAACCCACTGGCTACAGGTTATCTATAAGTATTTGCTAGGTAAAGTCCCGCCTTATCTCAACTCACTGGTCACCATAGGAGCACCCACCCGCATCAAGCGCTCCAGCAGGTATATTTCACTGGGCACCCCCAAAGCCTATTCCTCGCTTGGCCGCCTTTCCTTCCAGTTCTCTGCTGCCAATGACTGGAAGGAATTGCAAAAATCACTGAAGCTGGAGACTCATATCTCCCTCACTAACTTTAAGCATCAGCTGTCAGAGCAGCTCCCAGATCACTGCACCTGTACATAGCCCATCTTTAAATAGCCCATCCAACTACCTCATTGTTATTTATTTTATTTTTTGCTCCTTTGAATCCCAGTATCTCTACTTGCACATTCATCTTCTGCACATCTATCACTCCAGTGTTTGATTGCTTAATTGTAATTACTTCGCCACTACGGCCTATTTATTGCCTTACCTCATCTTCCCTCATTACGGTAGATAGATTTTTTCCTATTGTGTTATTGACTGTACATTTGTTTATCCCATTTTTCACTCTGTGTTGTTTTCGTCTAACTTAATCTTGGCCAGGTCGCAGATGTAATTGAGAACTTGTTCTCAACTGGCCTACCAAGTTGGATAAAGGTGAAATAAAAATGTTTTTTTTAAAGATCCAGAGATGATGCAATCTCCATTGCACTCCACACTGTCCTTTCCCACCTGGACAAAAAGAACACCTATGTGAGAATGCAATTTATTGACTACAGCTCAGCGTTCAACACCATAGTATAGATTGGTAAAGAGTGTGGTCTACGGCTTATCATGAGACTCTACCTCAGGCGAGCAAAACCTTGAGACTTCCTTAGATTTCATGCACCAGCTGTTGTTTACAAATATACATAGACCGCCACCCCTTCTCTTACCAGAGGCCGCTGTTCTATCCTGCCTAAAAAAATGTAAATCCGCCAGTCTTTGTTCAAGGTTTCAGGCATGTTTTCCAGAACGAGGAAGAATTTTGAGTTTTGGTACAGGGAGTTAGAGTTGGAAATCAGTCTGTGGGGGCGCAATGAATAGGATGCTAATTTTACTTTCCTATTGAACACACTTCTTTCCGTTAGAAATATTATAGTTTAATTACATTTTAGGGTACCTGAGGATTAAATAGAAATGTAGTTTGACTTGTTGGGATACTTGTTGGCGATGGCGACAACTAAACTGATGTTTTGGGATATAAAGAAGAATTTTATCTAACAAAACTATACTTTTTTAAAATTGTACTTTTATTTAACTAGGCAAGTCAGTTAAGAACAAATTCTATTTTCAATGACGGCCATGCATGTTGTAGCTGGGACCCTTTGGATTGCAAATCAGAGGAAACTTTTTGAAAAGTAAGTGATTATTTAATCGCTATTTGTTATTTTATGAAGCCTGTGCTGGTTGAAAAATATGTTGATGTGGGGCGATGTCCTCTAACAATTGCATGGCATGCTTTTGCTGTAAAGCCTATTGTAAATCAGACAGTGCAGTTAGATTAAAACTTTTTATGGCTGCAATTCCGACAACAACCAGTGAAAGTACAGGGCCCCATATTCAAAAGAACAGAAATCTCATAATTAAACTTCCTCAAACATACACGTATTTTATATCGTTTTCAAGGTAGTCTTGTTGTTAATCCCACGACAGTGTCCGATTTCAAATAGGATTTACGGGGAAAGCACCACAAACGATTATGTTAGGTCACCAACAACTCACTAAAATACACAGCCAATTTTACCAGCCAAAGAGAGAGAGAAAAAATACACAAATAGAGGTAACATTAATAAATAACCTTTAATCTTCATCAGATGACACTCATAGGACTTCATGTTACACAATACATGTATGTTGTGCTTGATAAAGTTCATATTTATATAAAAAAATCTGAGTTTACATTGGCGCATTGCATTCCCTAGTTCCAAAAACATCCAGTGATTTTGCATAGCCACATCGATTCAACAGAAATACTCATCATAAATGATGATGATAATACAAGTTATACACATGGAATTATAGATATATCTCTCCTTAATGCAACCGCTGTGTCAGATTTCAAAAAAACTTTCCAGAAAAATAAAACCATGCAATAATCTGAGACGGCGCTCAGAATAATAGTCGCATAGCCGCCATGTTGGAGTCAACTATAACTATAAGTTTCCCTTACTGATCTTCATCATAAAGTCTCCCAGGAATCCCAGGTCCACAATAAACACTTGATTTGTTCGGTAATGTCAATTATTTATGTCCAATTAGCTACTTTTGTTAGCGCGTTTGGTGCACCTATCCAAACGCTGGAGCTGGTCAACAGTTCCTTCGGACAAAAACTTCAAAAGGTTAAATTACAGGTCGAAGAAACATTTCAAACCAACTACAGAATAAATCATTAGGATGTTTTTAACATATAGCTTTAATAAAGTTCCAACCGGAGAATTAATTTGTGTCTAGAGGATGTACCGAACGCAGGAAGATATCTTGTGCTTTGCGCGTGATCTGGAAGTGGCCAGTAGTCTGATGCATTCTGTTCTTATTCAGTCCAACAACACAGTAGAAGCCTCATTCAAATTTCTAAAGATGGTTGACATCTAGTGGAAGCCCTAGGAAGTGAATCTTCATTCATATATAACAGGGATTTCAAAAGGGAATGGTTTGAAAATATACCAGCCTCAGATTTCACTTCCTGTTTGGATTCCTTCTCAGGTTTTTGCCTGCCATATGCGTTCTGTTATACTCACAGACATCATTCAAACAGTTTCAGAAACTTCAGAGTGTTTTCTATCCAATAATAATAATAATATGCATATATTAGCAAATGAGAATGAGGAGCAGGCCATTTCCTGAGGGCACCTCTGGGCACCTTTCATCCAAGCCACCCATAAGAAGTTAACAAGAATTTAAGCTTTTAACCGACATAAGACACTTGTGTGTACCTAGATGTTTAACATCCATAATTTTGAAGATTATTTATTTGAATTGCGCGCCCTCCAATTTCACCAGAAATTGTCGACAGGTGTCATAAGCATATAAAAACATAACAAATAATGAAAGCTAGAAGCACGGCACCTCTATCCGTCGGTGCCATACTGTTGCCAAAGTGTAATGAATAAAATGGGATGTATTTCTCTTTTGTCATATTTGGTTTATTTCCGACTCCATGCATTCAGTCCCGTAGTTGGATCTTGGTGGACATTCTGACCTTTCAAAGTTTGAGTAACTGTTAGTGACCCTTGACAACCAAAGCCATATCAATATTAAAATGGTCTTGACTTTGACCAGGTAAAAAAAAAAATCCAGGATAATAAGACTGTATGAATAAGTCTAAGTATACCCTCCCAAGGTCCCTGATTCAGACTCACCAAAAAAGCTCTGATAGTATATGCCATCCATATCATCTCAGCTACTTGGTATACTATGCAATTAATGTACTGTTACAGCACACTCTTAAGCCATGTTCGTACACAGTGTTTTTCAATTTGATGATGATTTGTACCATCCAACAATTGCTGACAAAAACAATTGGTTAAGTTGCATTATCTTCTACATGATACGTTATGTCAATTTGTCACCATACTTTCCCTATAATTACCATTTAGCCCATTTTATTTTCTATTGACCTTTTCCCCAGTTCTCATTTGTACTCAATATTGCCCATGTCTGTTTTATTTATAGATAGAAACATAAATTGTATGAGCATTAGATACAGAACAGAAAGTGTTACATCTTCTGTGCTTTGTTTTTGTGTTTGTATTTATTATGGATCCCCATTAGCTGCTGACAAAGCAGCAGCTACTCTTCCTGGGGTCCAGCAAAATGAAGGCAGTTGATACAATTTTAAAAACATTACATTCCCATATTTCACAACACACTGTGTGCCCTCAGGCCCCTACTCCACCACTACCACGTATCTACAGTACTAAATCCATGTGTATGTATAGTGCGTATGTTTGTGTGTGTGTGTGTTGCTTTACAGTCCCCGCTGTTCCATAAGGTGTTTTCTAAATCTAATTTTACTGCTTGCGTCAGTAACTTGATGTGGAATAGAGTTCCATGTTGTCATGGCTCTATGTAGTACTGTGTGCCTCCCATAGTCTGTTCTGGACTTAGGGACTGTGAAGAGACCTCTGGTGGCATGTCTTGTGGGGTATGCGTGGGTGTCCGAGCTGTGTGCCAGTAGTTTAGACAGACAGCCCGGCGCATTTAACATGTCAATACCTCTCATAAATAAAAGTGGTGATGAAGTCAATCTCTCCTCCACTTTCAGCCAGGAGAGATTGACATGCATATGATAAATATTAGCTCTCTGTGTACATCCAAAGGACAGGTATTTTGAAAGCTCCATGTTACATAGCCTGTCTTCGCTCCATTTAAAGTGATATCAACCAGATTCCTTTTCCTATCGCTTCCTCAAGGTGTCAACAGTCTTTAGACATAGTTTCAGGCTTTTATTTTGAAAAATGAGCGAGAAAGATAACATCACGTCAGTGGATAGCTGGGTGTTCGCATGAGTTTTGCTTGCGCAACAGAGTGGGGCAGCCATTGTTTCTCCCTCTCCTATTGAAAAAGTGATTTGTCCCGGTTGATATATTATCGATTATATATTTTAAAAACAACCTGAGGATTGATTATTAAAAATGTTTGACATCTTTCTATTGACATTACGGATACTATTTGGAATTTTCGTCTGCGATGTCGTGACCGCGAATCGAGCCTGTGGATTTCTGAACATAACCCACAAAACAAATGAAGGTATTTTGGATATAAAAATAATCTTGATGGAACAAAAGGAACATTTATTGTGTAACTGGGAGTCTTGTGAGTGAAAACATCCGAAGATCACCAAAGGTAAGCGATACATTTTTCTGATTTTCGTGACCAAGCTACTTTGATGCTAGGAGTTCATAATGTTTTGTCTAATGATCGATAAACTCACACAAACACTTGGATTGCTTTCGCTGTAAAGCATATTTTCAAAATCTGACACAACAGGTGGATTAACAACAAGCCAAGCTGTGTTTTGCTATATTGCACTTGTGATTTCATGAAAATTAAATATGTTTAGTAATTTATTTGAATTTGGCAGGTGTTAATGAAAATGATCCCGCTAATGGGATGGGGTGCGTCAAGAAGTTAAACATCTTCAATTTTCAATCAATTGATAGTGACAGAATTAGATTACCTCCAACCAATAAAACTATTACGGACTACAAAGGGAAACCCAGATGCGAGCTGCCCAGTGACACGAGCCTACCTGACGAACTAAATGCCTTTTATGCTCGCTTCAAGGCAAGGAACACTGAAGAATGCACGAGAGCACTAGCTGTTCTGGATGACTGTATGATGACGCTCTTGGTAGCCAATGTGAACAAAACCTTTAAACAGGTCAACATTCACAAAGCCGCTGGGCCAGATGGATTACCAGGACGTGTACACAAAGCATGCGCGGACCAACTGTCAATTGTCTTCACTGACATTTTCAACCTCTCCTTGACCGAGTCTGTGATACCGACATGTTTCAAGCAGACCACCATAGTCCCTGTGCCCAAGAAAGCGAAGGTAAACTGCCTAAATGATCAGATAATGATTAGGTCAGATAACTGTCAGTGTGGTGCCGGGAAAACAACCTCTCCCTCAATGTGAGCAAGCCAAAGGAGCTGATCGTGGACTACCGGAAAAGGCGGCCCGAACAGGCCCTCATTAACATTGTCGGGGCTGCAGTGGAGCGGGTCGAGAGTTTAAAGTCCCCTGGTGTCCACATGACCAACGAACTATCATGGTCCAAACACACCAAGACAGTTGTGAAGAGGGCATGACAAAACCTTTTCCCCTCAGGAGACTGAAAAGATTTGACATGGGCCCCCTCAAAAGGTTCTACAGCTGCACCTTCGAGCATCCTGGCCAGTTGCATCACCGCCTGGTATGGCAACTGCTTGGCATCTGACCGTAAGGCACTACAGAGGGTAATGCGAATGGCCCAGTACATCACTGGGGCCAGGCTTCCTGCCATCCAGGACCTATATAATAGGTGATGTCAGAGGAAAGCCAATAAAATTGTCAGACTCCAGTCACCCAGGTTATAGACTGTTTTCTCTGCTACCGCACGGCAAGCGGTACCGGAGCGCCAAGTCTAGGACCAAAAGGCTCCTCAACAGCTTCTACCCCGAAGCCATTAGACTGCTGAACAATTTATAAAAATCGCCCCTGAACAATTTACATTCTTGTACACTGCTGCAACTTCCTGTATGTTTGTTATCTATGCATTGTCACTACGCCCCCACCTACAAGTACAGATTACCTCAGCTAGCCTGTACCCCTGCACACTGACTCGGTACCGGTGCCCCCTGTATATATCCTCGTTATTGTTATTCTTATTGTGTTACTTTTTATTATTACTTTTTATTTTAGCCTACTTGGTAAATATTTTATTCTTCTTGAACTGCACTGTTGGTTAAGGGCTTGTAAGTAAGCATTTCACAGTAAAGTCTACACTTGTTGTATACGGCGCATGTGGCAAATAAAGTTTGATTTGATTTGAAAGAATTGTCCGTAGAGCTCAGAGACAGGATTGTGTCGAGGGCAAAGATGTGGGGAAGGGTACCAAAACATTTCTGCAGCATTGAAGGTCCCAAAGAACACAGTGGCCTCCATCATTCTTAAATGGAAGAAGTTTGGAACCACCGAGACTCTTCCTAGAGCTGGCCGCCCAGCCAAACTGAGCATTCGGTGGAGAAGGGCCTTGGTCAGGGAGATGACCAAGAACCCGATGGTCACACTGACAGAGTTACTCTGTAGAGATTGGAGAACCTTCCAGATGGACAACCATCTCTGCAGGACTCCACCAAACAGTCCTTTATGGTAGAGTGGCCAGACGGAAGCCACTCTTCAGTAGAAGGCACATGAAAGCCAACTTGGAGTTTGCCAAAGGGCACGTAAAGGACTCTTTGGCCTGAATGCCAAGCGTCACATCTTGGGGAAACCTGACACCATATCCCTACAGTGAAGCATGGTGGTGGCAGCATCACCTTGTGGGGATGTTGTTCAGGGACAGGGAGACTAGTCAGGATCGAGGGAAAGATGAACGGAGCAAAGTACAGAGAAAGAACCTTGATGAAAACCTGATCCAGAGCGCTCAGAACCTCAGACTGGGGCGAAGGTTCACCTTCCAATAGGACAACAACCCTAAGCACACAGCCAAGACAATGCAGGTTCGGTTTCAGGACAAGTCTCTGAATGTCCTTGAGTTGCCCAGCCAGAGCCCGGACTTTGAACTCGATCAAATATCTCAGGAAAGACCTGAAAATAGCTGTGCAGCAATGCTCCCCATTTGACAGAGCTTGAGATGATCTGCAGAGAAGAATTGCAGAAACCCCAAATACAGGTTTGCCAAGTTTGTAGCGTCATACCCAAGAAGACTTAAGGCTGTTATCGTTGCCAAAGGCGCTTCAACAAAGTACTGCATAAAAGGTCTGAATATTTATGTAAATGTGATATTTCAGTTATAAATGTGAAAAATTAATTTGAACATTTTCTAAAAAACCTGTTCTTGCGTTCTCATTATGAGGTATTGTGTGTAGATTGATGAGGGAAAATAACAATTTAGTTCATTTTAGAATGAGGCTGTAACCTAATGTAACAAAATGTGGAAAAAGTCAAGGGGTCAGAATACCTTCCGAATGCACTGTAAGACAAAACTAGAGCAACTTCCTGTTTGGAGTGTGGTGTCAAAAAAACAAAGCATCTCTTTATTAAGGGCAGACCTCTCCCCATCTTTACAACCATTGAATATATATGTTTTGACCATGACCGTTTACAATATAAGGTAACACAAAGTCATTTATTCTCGTCAACTTGTTCAACAGCCGCAACATTCATTACCAGATTCAACCGAGGACTAGAATTTAGGGAATGCTTAGTTGCAGAGATGTTCAGGACCAGTTTATTACTGGGCCAACCATTCCAAAACAGACTGCAACTCTTTGTAAAGTGTTTCAGTGACTTCATTAGCTGTGGTTGCTGATGCGTATATGGTTGAATCATCAGCTTACATGGACACTACAGACAGGTAATGGGGTTGAGAGGCAGGAAATACACAGAAAGAAGAACAGGAGACACAAAGAGTGGGAAATTATAGCAATAGAAAGAGAAATTGAGAGATGGCGAGAGGGAAAGATGAATAAAGGAAACAAATCGAGAGAGGGGGCAAAAATAGGAATAGAAAATGTTTTAAAAGGGACAGAGAGGGAAGGGTACAGAGGTAATAGCATTACTGTAAGTTCCAACTGGCCACACCCTTCTCTGCGATAGCCCACTTCTGTCTGCCACTCTCAGACCCCAAGGAGTCTGCAAACACAGACGAGAGAGAGAGAGACCTTTCAGATAAGCATAAGCAGCTTGATCTTTCGCAAAAATCTCCAATTCCTATCATTGCATTACCTACGTGAAAGATTTTGAGTGTAACACTTGTTTCTCAAGTAAGGATGAGTACAAAACTGTTGAAGCTGCTACTGTATGAATGTTCGCAGATACAAGACATTTACTTTACTTGCATTACAAAATTGCTGTCAGTCTTGCCACGGCATGAATTGCATTACATTGCTGAAAGTGATAGAAAGTCCAAAAAAGTGATAACATTGTTACTGTTGGGTGTGAAGACACTGAGGGTTATTTTTAAAGAACCGAAACACAGAGAGTTGGAGATATACACACAAATGCGCGCACACACACACTCTATCTCCTTTGATGTTTTACGTGCCTCTATTTTAGCCACAAATTGTGGCTTGTGGTTTCACATCTCTTTTACAATTGAAAACGAGACCAGGACGAAGTAATGGTAAAAACCGAAGCTAAAATATAGAGTCTGGCTCTGCTTTCACAGGGACTTCAGCAGACTCACTAACAAATGATACTGACACATAGACAGACAGAGAGAGAGAGAGAGAGCTTGAAATGAACCCACACAAGCAGATGATGAAAGGAGAGGAAAAGCTGATTATGTAAGGGATTGGGCGGTAATGACCAGTCTGCTGTAAGAACAGTTGCCACGAGCGTGCACACTTAATCTTTCCCTCCACACATAACAGCAGCAGTGATTACTATGGCTGTGGATCCAACTATAGCCTTCTATGCACACAAACAAACCTTTATATTAAAGTTATTTGTTAGCCCAAGGTTTACTGTGGAGGGTTACTCCGCTATACCCACATTAGCCTCATATACCCGAAGATAAAGCCTCACAAACAATGGACATTTATTGATGAGCTTAGGGAAACTTAAATCAGTTTTACCAAATTTCTATCAGCATGTTAAATGTGTAACCAGAGGGAAAATAACTGTACACCTATACTCCACACACAGAGACGCATACAAACCTCTCCCTCGCCCTCCATTTGTCAAACCTGACCATAATTCTATCCTCCTGATTCCTGCTTACAAGCAAACATTAAAGCAGGAAGCACCAGTGACTAGATCAATAAAAAAGTTGTCAGATGAAGCAGATGCTCCAGGACTGTTTTTCTAGCCCAGACTGCAATATGTTCCAGGAGGAGGAGTACACCACGTCTGTCATTGGTTTCATCAATAACTACATCGATGGCGTCGTCCCCACACACTCTCCGCAGCCGATGTGAGTAAGACCTTTAGACAGGTCAACATTCACAAGGCCGCAGGGTCAGACGGATTACCAGGATGTGTACTGCGAGCATGCGCTGACCAACTAGCGAGTGTCTTCACTGACATTTCCAACCTCTCCCTGTCCAAGTCTGTAATACCAACATGTTTTAAGCAGACCACCATATGCCCAAGAACACTAAGGTAACATCTGTAGCCATGAAGTGCCTTGAAAGGCTGGGCATGGCTCACATAAACACCATCATCCCAGAAACCCTAGACCCACTCCAATTTGCATACCGCCCCAACAGATCCACAGATGATGGAATCTCTATTGCACTCCACACTGCCCTTTGCCACCTGGACAAAAGGAACACCGATGTGAAAATGTTGATCATTGATTACAGCTCAGCGTTCAACACCATAGAGCCCACAAAGCGCATCACTAAGCTAAGGACCCTGGTACTAAACACCTCCTTTTGCAACTGGATCCTGGAATCCTAACAGGCCACCCCCAGGTGGAAAGGGTAGGTAACAACACATCCACCACGCTGATCCTCAACACAGGGGTCCCTCAGGGGTGTGTGCTCAGCCCCCTCTACTCCCTGCTCACTCATGACTGCACGGCCAGGCACGACTCCAACACTATCATTAAATGTGTCTATGACACAACAGTGGTAGGCCTGCTCACCGACAATGAGACAGCCTACAGGGAGAAGGTCAGAGACCTGGCAGTGTGGTGCCAGGACAACAACCTCTCCCTCAATGTGATCAAGACAACGAAGATGATTGTGGACAACAGGAAAAGGAGGACCGAGCACGCCCCCATTCTCATCAACGGGGCTGCAGTGGAGCAGGTTGAGAGCTTCAAGTTCCTTGGTATCCACATCACCAACAAACTAACATGGTCCAAACACACCAATACAGTCGTGAAGAGGGCATTACAATACCTATTCCCCCTCAGGAGACTTAAAATATTTGATATGGGTCCTCAGATCCTCAAAAGGTTTTACAGCTGCACCATTGAGAGCATCAGTGCCTGGCTTGGCAACTGCTTGGCCTCAGACCGCAAGCACTACAGAGGGTAGTGTGAACGATGTACTGGGGCCAAGCTTCCTGCATCCAGGACCTCTACACCAAGTGGTGTCAGAGGAAGGACCTAAAAAAATTGTCAAAGACTCCAGCCACCCTAGTCATAGACTGCTCTCTCCGCTACCACACGGCAAGTGGTACTGGAGTGCCTAGTCTAGGGCCAAGAAGCTTCTAAACAGCTTCTACCCCCCATAAGACTCCTGAACATCTAGTCAAATGGCTTCCCAGACTATGCACACTTCCCGCCCCTCCACACCACTGCCACTCTCTGTTGTCATCTATGCATAGTCCCTTTAATTAACTCTAACTACATGTACATACTACCACAACTAACCGGTGCCCCCGCACATTGACTCTGTACGGGCACACCCCTGTTTACAGACTCCACATTGACTCTGTACCGTAATACCCTGTGTATGGCCTCCACATTGACTCTGTACCGGCATCCCGCTGTATATAGCCTCCACATTGACTCTGTACCGTAATACCCTGTGTATAGCCTCCACATTGACTCTGCACCGGTACCCCCTGTATATAGCATCCACATACACTCTGTACCGGTACCCCCTGTATATAGACTCCATATTGACCCTGTACCGGTATCCCCATGTATATAACCTCCACATTGACTCTGTACCGGTACCCCCTGCATATAGTCTCCACATTGACTCTGTACCAGTATTGCCCTGTATATAGCCTCCACATTGACTCTGTACCATAATACCCTGTGTATAGCCTCCACATTGACTGTGTACAGTAATACCCTGTGTATAGCCTCCACATTGACTCTGTACCAGTATCGCCCTGTATATAGCCTCCACATTGACTCTGTACCGTAATACCCTGTGTATAGCCTCCACATTGACTGTGTACCGTAATACCCTGTGTATAGCCTCCACATTGACTCTGTACGAGTTCCCCCTGTATATAGCATCAACATTTACTCTGTAGCGGTATCCCCTGTATATAGTCTCCACATTGACTCTGTACCAGTGCCCCCTGTATATAGCCTCCACGTTGACTCTGTACCGGTACCCCCTGTATATAGCCTCCACATTGACTCTGTACCGGTATACACTGTGTATAGCCTCCTCATTGACTCTGTACCAGTGGCCCCTGTATATAGCCTCCACAATGACTCTGTACCGGTACCCCCTGTATATAGCCTCCACATTGACTCTGTACCGGTACCCCCTGTATATAGCCTCCTCATTGACTCTGTACCAGTGGCCCCTGTATATAGCCTCCACATTGACTCTGTACCAGTACCCCCTGTATATTGCCTCCACATTGACTCTGTACTGTAATACCCTGTATATAGACTCCACACCCCCTGTATAGGAGGCTATATCCCTAGTCCAGCTACTCCTCTCCCTGGTCCAGCTACTCCTCTCCCTGGTCCAGCTACTCCTCTCCCTGGTCCAGCTACTCCGCTCCCTGGTCCAGCTACTCCTCTCCCTTGTCCAGCTTTTCCTCTCCCTGGTCCAGCTACTCCTCTCCCTGGTCCAACTACACCTCTCCCTGGTCCAACTACTCCTCTCCCTGGTCCAAACATTATTCTCATTATTCATTTTTCTCTCTCTGCTCCGCTGTGTTGCTCTGTGACCACATTAAACAAAATCAATCCAAAAAGTTACCTTTTTACTGTGTATTTCCATGAAATTGAAAGAACTTCAATCTCCGATTGAGATTGGAATCCATAATGTTGGTATTGGGTAAGCTTGTATGTAAAGAAAATGTAAGCTTTTTAGAAATGTGTTAATTGACTACATATTCTGTGAAAACAACATGAATTATGTTGATGGTATGTTCCATAACAGACGGATGTTGTGCTAATTGTGTTTAAAGTTTTGAAAATGTCAATACAGATTGGACAAAGGTGTCACATCTGTTCCTGCCACACCCCCTAGTGGACATCTGGTGTCTCCTTGACCTGCAGCCGCTCCTCCTGGGCACTCTCTCTCTCTCTCCTCCTCCCTTTCTGTTTGTTTGTGATTGTGTGGTTGGAGACAGGTGTGTTGGAGCCAGAGCAGATCCCCACCAGCTGCAACCCATTCCATAATCAAGACCTCTACAAATACTCAGTCCTGCTACTTCTATTCTGCCAGATAGTAATCTCTGCTCATTTTGCCGCTCTGACTCTGTCTCCTGTTCCACATCGCGCTGCCCTGTTCTGGATTCACCATACCACTACTCCATTGGATTCCTCTCTGGACCTGTTTACCCTGTTCCAACCCAGCTCACTCCAACCTCAGCCTCCACATCTACCACTCATCCGAGCTTCCCCAGATCTGCACTCCATATCTCTGTGTTACAATAAATACCTTGGATCATTCATCCCTGTTTCTTGGTCTGAGTCTGCTCTTGGGTTCCCCTGTGCTGCTCTGCCTAACAAAAAGGATGTTAGCGATTTGTAAAATATATATATGTATATTTAAAAACTAATTTCTCTATGCTGTACTCTATTAAGGAATTACTTAGAACTTTGCCATGAGTTTCCAATATTTGTCCCAGCAGGACTTGGAAGCTTCTTGCAATATCAACTTACACTTAGAGAATGTGCCCATTGAACACACATTAATGTGAACATGCACACACACACACACACACACAGTCCTAAAGAGGCTTAGGGATTATAGTCTGGCCTGTACAGTACAGAGTCACGTGACACACAGATTGAAACGCACATATTTTATTTTTGCATGTGAGTGCATGTGTTTGAAAATATAGGTTTATGTGTAAATGTATACATGCAGTATTTGTTTGAGTGGTTGTGTGCATAGATGTTACGTGTAGCGGAACTGTGTGTGTGGACAGGCTTACCTTTGCACTGTGGGGGGCAGCCCATTAGGGCCCTGATTTGAGTAAGCAGATAAGGAAAAGTGAGTGGCGTGTGTGTGTGCAACCTGGTCTTCAGACAGCAGCACAGCCACTTTACCCTCACCTCCATTTTGACATGCCATAGATCAAGGTGACCAGAGATGATCCCGTGTGCGTGAGTAGATCCTTTTAACATGACAGATGGATGTTGATCCCTACTGTGACACATATAGAGGGCCATTGAGAAAGCACACTATCGTGCCACAGTCCAAGCCGGGCAATGACCCCCCCCCCCCCCCTTCATTTTTCCGTGTTGTAGGGTTTCAGCACACAAGACAGTGACAATCCTGCCTTACACTTCACCCATCATCCAACTCCCGGGTGCTAGAATACACATCACACCACCATGACAGCTACACCTAATATGGCTCTCATATGCACTAGCTACAGTAAGGAATAGATCGTATCACGTTACAGTTTTATTCTCACTTGCAGTTATAATGATTTATAACTTGTTATAAGCATGTATGATCCTTTGTAATGCCTTATTAAATCATTGTGTTGATAAACCACATAGGGAGCAGAAATTACATTGGATTGTGGATTGCAAAGTATTCTCATATACACTACCGTTCAAAAGTTTGAGGTCACTTAGAAATGTCCTTGTTTTTGAAAGAAAAGCACATTGTGTCCATTAAAATAACATCAAATTGATCATAAATAATGAAATACAGTGTAGACATTGTTAATGTTGTAAATGACTATTGTAGCTGGAAACGGCTGATTTTTAATGGAATGTCTACATAGGCGTACAGAGGCCCATTATCAACAACCATCACTCCTGTGTTCCAATGGCACGTTGTGTTAGCTACATGCTGTTATCATTTTAAAAGGCTAATTGATCATTCGAAAACCCTTTAATCATGAAGGCTATTCCATGTGAGAAATTGCCAAGACACTGAAGATCTCTTACAACGCTGTGTACTACTCCCTTCATAGAAAAGGGCAAACTGGCTCTAAGCAGAATAGAGAGGGGAATGAAAGGCAATGGTGCACAACTGAGCAAGAGGACAAGTACATATCCTCATGACTCCTGTAATGAAAGTGTCTGCCCTGCCACTGTTCCTGTGCCCTCGCTGGGGCCTGCTGCTGTGATGAGCAAGCCACTCTCCTCTCCCCCATGCACTCAAGAGCAAAATCGTTAGACATTTCAAAATGCAATTGCAGGAAAAGCACAGCTTTGGACGCTTTGTCCCCTTTTCCCTGTCGAAGAAAGGAGGGTCTCAGCTTTCTGTAAGTATATTTTTCTCAACTCTCAATATTCAGCCCAATAGCAACTATGTTACAACCAAGATAGTTGATATGGCTTTGAGATATGGAGCGCATTGTGCGCGAAATGCACACCGGCCATTGTGACTGCTAATAGGTCTAATGGGTAGTAGCCTGCAACAGTTTTTTTATGACATTAAATGTACTGTTGGATAAATGTGTGGCTACTAGCAGTGGTTATTATACAGTATTTAGAGTTAGCATTCTAGTTCATGTGTTTTGAGGTTCCACTTCCATAGGTGTTGAACCCCACATTAATTAGCCTATGAATTTAGTTACTGCACATGAAGATGTATGTAATTCATCTCTATTGAACCAAAGAAAATGAAAAAAAGTCTGTATTATTTTGACAGTAAAATATAGAAACTATAGTCTAATTGTCAACCCTAAATTCATGACAATCACTGGATTAGGTTGCACATCAAAATATCTTGACTCATGCATTCCTGCTTGAACGTGTTAGATGAGACAATGTATTTCTTGAATACCTCAGTAGTCTATGTATTATACTTCTTAAATAAAGCACTATGAATGAGTTCCTAATATGATAAGTCATGATTTGGGTCCGACCAAATCATGGGCTGGTGCACAAACTGGGGTGATGGTATGTGGGTGGCAGGTAGCCTAGTGGTTAGAGTGTTGGGCCAGTAACTGGAAGGTTGCTGGATCAAATCCCTGAGCTGACAAGATAAGTATCTGTCTTTCTGCCCCTGAACAAGATAGGTAAACCTGCTGTTCCCCGTTAGGCCGTCGTTGTAAATAAGAATTTGTTCTTAACTGACTTGCCTGGTTAAATCAATAAAAAACATTATTTAACTGTAAAGGTTAGTGACCCCAGAGGAAAATGTTAGTGCCCTGTAATAGTGTAGGTGTTCATTCAGGGGAACTAATTTGAAATATAGCCTACGTTATTAGCTTGGCTTTTATAATGTATATGGCTGAAGCAGGAATACAGACAGACAGTCTGAGAACAAAAAGAAGCACCGAGTGACAACAGAGAAAATGCTGATGGAGGCGGAATGTGTTTTAGAACAGAATGGAAGTACTCTGAAACACTCAAAGTGGTTCTTCAATCGGAATATTGATGTTTTTAATAGTGATGGGAAGTTAGGCTCTTTTTAATGACTCAATCTTTTCGACTCATTTGGTCAAAATAACTAATATTTTGACTCCTCTCTTTCCTTTGGATCAGTAATGCCCAGGGCACCTTGTCCTAGAGAGATTTACACGGTTATCAAAACATCCCACCAGGGTAAGCCTACACGAAACACAAACCTTATTTTAAGTGTTTCTAGAAATGAATGGTGGAAAAACGATTGGAACCATTTCCCGGTTTGACCGCTAGGTTTGATGCGTATTACAACACCTCCACTACAGGAGCTGTCATTAAAAAAAATGAATGTCACCTTTATTTAACTAGGTAAGTCTGTTTTATTTACAATGACAGCATTATCCAGACGACGCTGGGCCAATTGTGCACCACCCTATGGGACGACCAATCACAGCCGGATGTGATACAGCCCGGATTTGAACCAGGCGCTGTTGTGGCACATCTTGCTTTGAGATGCTGCGCCACTCAGGAACATTTGCAACTGGGATCTATAAATGTTTGCTTTCAACAATGCACATTTGTTGATTGCTAGGCATTCAAACAAAAGTATTTGATAACCTGAACCAGTTTGCATGCACTAGTTACAGTTAAGAGATGGATACATGCTAGAAAAACAGAACAAAACAAAAGTAGGTTACCTACCAGGCTACCGCCGACAAATAGAGCAAAAACGTTCACAACAAAAAACTCTCATAGCCTGCTGTGCACATACATATACATATTTGTAAAAACAAAAAGCTGTAATGTCTTGAGTCAATAAGTATTCAACCCCTTTGTTATTGTTATTAAGCCTGTCACGCCTGCTCCTGCTCCTTCCCTACGGCACTCAACATCACCAGTTTACTAACCATTGGCCTTGGCAACTATTATTCCACACACCTGCTCCCCATCATTACGTGCACCTGGTCAACATTTACTCCGTGATTACGCCCCCTTTATTTAGCCCTCAGTTGACATCAGTCATTGTTTTCTATCACGTTCTGTACGCGTCTCGTGTTTGGTTCATTGGTATCGTTTCATTATTAAACTCATCTTCTGCACCTGCTTCCTGACTCCCAGTGTATATGTTACAGAATACTACCTCGGGAAAAATGGAAGTAGGATAACGCCATCTTCCAGACGGTCAAGGACCAGGGTCACCTACTCCACCAATACCACAACCATAACCAGCTGGCGCAACTGGGTACGGCCATGGAGGAGGTTCACCACGTTCTCCACTGCCTCGACACCACAAGCGAGGCTATCCATACCCCTAACAGAAGGCATCTTACCAAGGCTTGTCACGGTGGGTCAGCCCAAGGCTTACCCAGCCATCCGGCCAGGTCAGCGATACCAGACTGTCCCTTCCGGAGAAGTATGACAATACTCCTTCGAAATACCGTGGCTACCTACTCCAGTGATCCCTCTATTTCGCCTATCAGACGGGAGCCCCACCACTGAGGGGTCCAAGGTTACCACAGTCATTTCCCTGCTGACCGGGTGGGCGTTGGTGTGGGCTACGACCATCTAGGAGAGGAGGAGAGGATAGGAGGAGCTGTGTTCCTATGGCAGGTTCTTGGCTCTGTTCAGGGTGGTCTTTGACCTTCCTCCAGAGGGCAGAGAGGGAGGGAGCAACTTCTCCAGCAGGGTGCCCAGATCGCTCCAGAGTACGCCCTCACCTTTCGGACTGTGGCAGCTTCCAGTGGATGGAATGAGCCAGCGCTCCACACTCTATTCCAGAGAGGACTGCGCAAAGTGGTACAGACGAAGTTGGCATGTTGACAACATATCCTTTGACACAGTCATTGCGCGCGCTGGTCATCCGTCTGGATAACCTCCTTCAGGAGCGCCAGTGCCCACCTCACCTCTCGCCTCCCTTCTTTGGCTGTCCTGAGGCCGAGCCTGAACCCATGGAGGTAGGGGCCACACACCTCTCCGGGGCAGAGTGGCATCGCCGGATACAGCTGGGGCTCTGTCCCTATTGTGGCCAGGAGGGGAACTAGTTTCAGCAGTGTCCGGTGTCTCCTAACCCGGGTTCCACTAGAGCAGAGGGAAGCCCTGTGATCTTCTGTCTCCCAGGGTAGGTGTGAGTATTCCATCATCATCGTTTTCCACCAAACCCTTTCTGGTTCCCATTTCACTGGCTGGCTGTCCCTCATGTGTTGTCTATACAGCTCTAGTGGACTCGACTAGACCCTCGTCTCCTTCCTGAACATAACTTTATACCCGCTCTCTTCTCCTTTTCCTGTCCAAGCCCTGGGTAAGAGACCATTGGGATCCGGCACAATATTGCACATCACAGCACCACTCACCCTCACCGTGGGACCCATGCACCAGGAAAGCCTCCCTTTCTCATCACCGCACCCGTACACAAAGTCATCCTCGGCCTCCTGTGGCTCCAACTTCATAACCCTGGTCGAGAATGAGAATCAGCCGCCTGGGGACCAGGATGCCAGAGGGCCTGCTTTCCAGCACCCTGTGGTTCCATATCATGGAGGGTCCTGTGACAGTCCTCCAGTACGTCAATCTGTCTTTCCGTATCATTGGCCCCGTGTTTTGGGACGTAGATGTGGACATCCGCGAGGATCTGGAGAGGGAATCCGCTCCTGCTACCTGCCCTCCAGAGCGTATCTACGTCCCCACGGGGATGAGAGATCAACTGATGACATTTGTACATACATCCCTTGCCGCTGGCCACCCAGGTATCACCAGCACCATCCAATCCCTCTCTGATAAATACTGGTGGCAGTCCTTGGCACAGGACATTTCACACTATATCAACTCCTGCTCCATATGTTCAAAATCTCTCTGGAACACTCTAGCAGGGAAACTACTTCCCCTCCTCAGCGGCCTTGTTCTCATCTGTCCATAGACTTTGCAACCCCCGCTTTCTGATGGTTTTACCACTATTATGGTTGTTGTTGACAGATTCTCTAAATCCTGCTGTTTTATCCCTCTCTCTGGTCGACCTACCATCTCTCCAGGTTGCTGAGGTACTATTCAAGCAGGTCTTCCGGCATTATGGCCTTCCGGAGGACATCGTTTCCAATCGTGGTCCCCAATTCACATTGCGGGACCTGGAAAGCCTTTATGGAGAAGCTGGGGGACACGGTCAGCCTCACATCCGGGTATCAGCCTCAGTCCAATGGGCGGGTGGAGAGGACCAACCAGGAGCTGGGGAGGTTCCAAGGAGTCACTGCCTGGACCGGTAGGGGGAGTGGGCTCGTTTCCTTCCCTGGGCTGAATACGGGGGCGGGGGGGGACAGCGGAGTACTGTCATGCCTATTCCTGTTCCCTCCCTCCGGGCGCTTGACTTTGCCGATCTACTAACCACCGGCCATGGCAACTATTATGCAATTGGCCCGTCTAACGCTGCCCCCTGACTTTGGCAGCTGCACCTGGCCTCAGTCTGACAACTAAACCTCTGGAGCTGTACCTGGCTTTTCACCCAGAACCTGGCCCTCTGCCTGCCCTGACCGACCTGCAAAGCATCCCTGTGGTCGACCCATCCCTGAGGCCGGTGTTGTCCCGCTGCTGGTACCATGTCCGTTGGTCCTGTGAGTACCTGTCTTTTTTGGCTTTCTTGCTGTGTGTTTTGTGCAACTGTTATTATGGGTCTCGTCCCGTGTATTGTTAGTATGGGTCTCGTCCCATGTATTGTTATTACGGGTCTTGTCCCGTGTATTGTTATTACGGGTCTCGTCCCGTGTATTGTTATTACGGGTCTCGTCCCATGTGTTGTTATTACGGGTCTCGTCCCATGTGTTGTTATTACGGGTCTCGTCCTGTGTATCGTTATTACGGGTCTCATCCCGTTCACTGTTATTATTGGTCTCATCCCGTTCACTGTTATTACGGGTCTCGTCCCATGTGTTGTTATTATGGGTCTCGTCCCATGTGTTGCTATTACGGGTCTCGTCCCGTGTATTGTTAGTATGGGTCTCATCCCGTGTATTGTTAGTATGGGTCTCGTCCCGTCTATTGTTAGTATGGGTCTCGTCCCGTGTTTCGTTAGTATGGGTCTCGTCCCGTGTATTGTTAGTATGGGTCTCATCCCGTGTATTGTTAGTATGGGTCTCATCCCGTCTATTGTTATTACGGGTCTCATCCCGTCTATTGTTATTACCCCCGTTCATTATTATTATGGGTCTTCATTATTATTATGGGTCTCGTCCCGTGTATTGTTAGTATGGGTCTCGTCCCGTGTTTTGTTATTATGGGTCTCGTCCCGTGCATTGTTATTACGGATCTCGTTCTGTGCACTGTTATTATAGGTCTCGTCCAGTGTATTTATTAGAGGTTTTACCTCGCTCTTTTGTTTGGGTTTCATCCCTGTGTGTTTTGTATATGTTTTGGGTTTCGTCCCCGTGCCTTTCATGGCATGTTATGTAAGTTGGGTGGAGTATTAAAAAACCCTATTACGTATATACAACGTGACATCCAATGCCTTGCAAAGAGGGGCACCTATTGATAGATGGGTTAAAAAAAGCAGAATTTGAATAACCCTTTGAGCATGGTGAAGTTAGGAATTACACTTTGTATCAATACACCCAGTCACTACAAAGATAAAGGCGCACTCAGGGATTTCACAATGAGGCCAATGGTGACTTTAAAACAGTTACAGAGTTGAGTAGCAGTGATACAAGAAAACTGAGGATGGCTCAACAACATGTCTCCACAATACTAACCTAATTGACAGAGTGAAAAGAAGGAAGCCGTACAGAATAGAAATATTCCAACATGCATACTGTTTGCCTAATAATACTGCAAAAATAATTATCCTGAATACAAAGTGTTATGTTTTGGGGCAAATCCAATACATCACTGAGTACACTCCATGTTTTCAAGCACAGTGGTGGCTGCATCATGTTATGGGTATGCTTGTAATCATTAAGGACTGGGGAGTTTTCCAGCAAAAAAAATTTATGGAATGGAGATAAATACAGGCGGAATCCTAGAGGAAAACCTGACTCAATCTGCTTTCCACCAGACACTGGGATATGAATTCACCTTTCTGGAGTTGCTTACCGAGAAGACAGTGAAATTCCTGAGTGACCGAGTTAAAGATTTGACTTAACATATGCCTGAAAATCTATGGCAAGACTTGAAAATGGCTGTCTAGCAATGATCAACAACCAATTTGACAGAGCTTGAACAATTTTGAAAAGAATAAGGGACAAATGTTGCACAATCCAGGTGTGGAAAGCTCTTAGAGATTTACCCAGAAAGACTCACAGCTGTATTCTCTGACAAAGAGGATTCTAACATGTATTGACCCATGGGGTTGAATACTTATGTAAATTAGATATATTATATGTATATTGTAATCAAGATACTGTATATTAGTGTTAATACTTTTTTACAAATGTTATAATTTTAACCCACTTTAACATTACAGACAATTGTCTGTAGATTGTAAACAAAAACATGACAAATCCATTTTGATACCATTTTGTAATAACATTTTTGGTAAAAAGTCCAGAGGTGTGAATACTTTCTGAAGGCACTGTAGTTGTCATCATGTGGTTGTTGTTAGCAAATATATATAATAACACTATATATATAATAACACTATATACAGTATCATTCAAAAGTTTGGACACACCTACTCATTGAAGGGTTTTTCTTTATTCCTAATATTTTCTACATTGTAGAATAACAGTGAAGACATCAAAACTATGAAATAACATATGGAATCATGTAGTAACCAAAAAAGTGTTAAACAAATATATTCTTCAAAGTAGCCACCCTTTTCCTTGACTACAGCTTTGCACACTCTTGACATTCTCTCAACCAGCTTCATGAGGAATGCTTTTCCAAGAGTCCTGAAGGAGTTCCCACATATGCTGAGCATTTATTGGCTGCGTTTCCTTCACTCTCCTGTCCAACTCATCCCAAACCATCTCTATTGGGTTGAGGTCGGGTGATTGTGGAGGCCAGGTCATCTGATGCAGCACTCCATCACTCTCCTTCTTGATCAAATAGCCCTTACATAGCCTGGAGATGTGTTTTGGGTCGTTGTGATGTTGAAAAACAAATAATTGTCCCACTAAGCGCAGAATGCGGTGATAACCAGCATGGCTAAGTGCCACCAGCAAAACACCCCCACATCATCACACCTCCTCCTCCATGCTTCACGGTGGAAACCACACATGCGGAGATCATCCGTTCACCTACTCTGCATCTCACAAAGACACGGCGGTTGGAACCAAAAATCTCAGATTTGGACAAGCAAGTATTTTCTTCTGATTGGTTAGTAGTGATCCGTTAGTATTCTTATTATTCTTATTATTATTCTTATTGGTGTCCTTTAGTTGTGGTTTCTTTGCAGCAATTTCGATCATGAAGGCCTGATTCATGCAGTCTCCTATGAACAATTGATGTTGAGATGTGTCTGTTACTTGAACTCTGAAGCATTTATTTGGGCTGCAATTTCTCAGGCTGATAACTCTAATGAACTCATCTTCTGCAGCAGAGATAAATCTGGGTCTTCCTTTCCTGTGGCGGTCCTCATGAGAGCCAATTTCATCATAGCGCATCATGGTTTTTGCGAGTGAAATTTTCTGGATTGACTGACCTTCATATCTTAAAGTAATGATGAACTGTCATTTCTCTTTGCTTATTTGAGCTGTTTCTTGCCATAAGATAGACTTGGTATTTTACCAAATAAGTCTATCTTCTGTATACCACCACGACATTGTCACAACACAACAGATTGGCTCCAAAGCATTAAGGAAAGCAATTCCACAAATGAACTTTTTACAAGGCACACCTGTTAATTGAAATGCATCCCAGGTGACTACCTCATGAAGCTGGTAGGAGAGAATGCCAAGAGTGTGCAAAGCTGTCATCAAGGCAAAGGGTGGCTAATTTGAAGAATCTCAAATGTAAAATATATTTTGATTTGTTAAACATTTTTTTGGTTACTACATGATTCCATATGTGTTATTTCATAGTGGTGATGTCTTCACTATTATTCTACAATGTAGAAAATAGTCCAAATTAAGAAAATTAGTAGAATGAGTAGGTGTCCAAACTTTTGACTGGTACTCTATACAACAGTACTGCATGTGGACACCCCTTCCAATGAGTGAATGTGGCTATTTCAGCCACACCCATTGCTGAGAGATGTATAAAATCGAGCACACAGCCATGCAATCTCCATAGAACAATTTGGAAGCATTTGTTATTTTATTAGGATCCCCATTAGCAGTTGCAAAAGCAGCAGATACTCAACCTTGGGTTCCACACAAAACATTACATATTACAGAACATTAATAGGCAAGAACAGCTCAAGGACAGAACTACATGAACTCCATCCATCCAATAAACCTCCCTCTCCCCCATTCTCCTCCCAATTCCTCCTCTTTCCACTGGCTTGCTCCTATACCGACTAGAGTCCTGTCCCAACTAGGTAAGTGAAGATGTTGCCCGGGTCAGAGAGTGCGAGACTGGGGAGAAAAGGAGCCGGGGTGGGGGGGATGTTGAATGGTGGACACACTGTTCCCAAAGCAGAGCGATCGTGTTATGTACTTGAGTGAAGACCCAAAAGCGGTTTTAACAGAAAACAGAGTTCTTTAATGAAAAAACAGGAATGGCATAAATCCTCTTCCGACGTTGTATAGTGCAGGATGCACCTGCCAGGCCGACTCCGACAGGATAGGACAAGGTGGAAGCAAACGAGACGATAGCTTGCTTCTGGCATGAAAAACACAAACAAGAATCTGACACTGAAAGTAGCAGGAACAGAGAGAGAAATAGAGACCTAATCAGAGGAGAAAGAGAGAACAGGTGGGAAAGGATGAATGAGCTAGTTAGGGGAGATGTAGAACAGCTGAAGAAGGAGAGACAGAGAAGGTAACCTAATAAGACCAGCAGAGAGAGACAGAGTGAAGAGAAAGGACAGGAACAGACATAATAAGACATGACAGATCGCACAGCCTTATCTGTGCACTCTAAATCATTCATACAGTACAGCTCGGCCTGGGAGCACATGGGGTCTGTGGCGAAGCTCTGACTACTCCTATATGGTAAAAGCCATCTGTATCCTCCAGCACTGTGAATTATGTAAAAGGCCACAGAATGAGAGAGAAAGAGAGAGGCCATGAGACATAGAAAGAAAGGTAGAGGGAAATGTAAATGGGGAGAGAGAGAAAGAGAGAACTCGAGTGAAGAGGGAGGAGTATAGGAAGAGGGGGAGTGAAAGAAAGAATGAAGATTGGAACAAGGAAGAGTGAAGAGAAAGGGAGACCGAGGGAAAGATGTTCAGATTAAAGATAACGAGACAGAGTATTTTGAAATAGAGACAGGTGATCTGAGAATACTAAGAGAGTACAGATTAAAGGGAAGAGAGGGAGTATTTTGAAATAGAGACAGGTGATCTGAGAATACTAAGAGAGTACAGATTAAAGGGAAGAGAGGGAGTATTTTGAAATAGAGACAGGTGATCTGAGAATACTAAGAGAGTACAGATTAAAGGGAAGAGAGGGAGTATTTTGAAATAGAGACAGGTGATCTGAGAATACTAAGAGATGTACAGATTAAAGGGAAGAGAGGGAGTATTTTGAAATAGAGACAGGTGATCTGAGAATACTAAGAGAGTACAGATTAAAGGGAAGAGAGGGAGTATTTTGAAATAGAGACAGGTGATCTGAGAATACTAAGAGATGTACAGATTAAAGGGAAGAGAGGGAGTATTTTGAAATAGAGACAGGTGATCTGAGAATACTAAGAGATGTACAGATTAAAGGGAAGAGAGGGAGAAGTTGCCTTCAGCAAGGGATGGCTTGAGATAAGAAAGAGGCTGAAATAGAGAGGAAGGGTGATGTATAAGTGAGGGAGAGGTAATGAGAGAGATGGTTAGAGAATCTGTTCACACACTAACCCCCCCCCCACAACTCTCCTCCATGTTAACAGCCTTACAGCAAGCAACAGTGATCAATATCTTGTGACAGCCCCGACCAACCAAAGCATCTGCTAAATGACTCAAATGTAAATGTAGTGTTCTCCAGCCTCTGTGTGTGTGTGTGTGTGTGTGTGTGTGTGTGTGTGTGTGTGTGTGTGTGTGTGTGTGTGTGTGTGTGTGTGTGTGTGTGTGTGTGTGTGTGTGTGTGTGTGTGTGTGTGTGTGTGTGTGTGTGTGTGTGTGTGTGTGTGTGTGTGTGTGTGCGCACACCAGCCTCCCGCACACACCAGCCTCCTGTCATTGAAAAGTAATTATGAGGTGGAGAGTGTTTAGGGGGAGGAGGAGTGCAGGGTGGGAGACTAGGAGAAAGTGTGAAGGAGGGAGGAAGATTTTGCTCTGTTCTTCCTTCGCTTTGAAGAGAGAACAAAATGGCTGACAAGTGCAGACACGGCTGGTTGCCATGTGGAGTGGCCAACGCGGATGCCAGGACTGTGTGCCTGCGTTTTGAGGGCCGATGTTGTTGGTTCTGGGGAAAGAACATAACCTGTCCTGTGTTACTGTGGTTTTTCATCAGGCCTGATCTGAAGCCCGGGTTCAAGGTCTAGTAGGGTTGTGTTCCAATTGGCACCCAGTTACTGAACTATAAAGGGAATACTTTTGACCAAGGCCCTTAGGGCTCTGGTCAAAAGTGGTACACTATAAGGGGAATAGGGTACCATTTGGGAAGCACCTAAATTCAGGGCTTGAGAATGTAGGGCATAATAGGGCATAGTAGTAGGGTGTCTACTGAGTAGAAACAAGCAGGTGGGAAGAGGAGGAGGGAAGACAGAGAGCCAATCAGAAGGTCTTTGCTATGAATATGCATTTCAACTAAGAGATCCTCCCATTTGCTATTAGACAGACAAGTAAGGCCCAGATTTCATCATCCCATGGCATGAATCACCCATTCTACTTCTCCTCTACATTTGAATCATCACGACTTCACATTTGGAGGGGATGAATGGCAAAAAACAGCGAGGGATACAATGGATGACCACATCCTCGGGTCATCCTGGCATCGAGAGGACAGTGCGGAGTCTTAGAGGGAGATACTGGAGGCCCACGTTGGCTAAGGACGTGAGATTTTATGTCTCCTCCTCCTCGGTGTGCGCTCAGAGCAAGGCTCTGTTCTAAACTCCTGACTATATTATATACAATTGGGAATGGGAGCAAGAGAGAAAATTAATATATGTACAGTACATAATAGCATTTGGACTAGTCAGTCCTGACCCGAGAAGGGTAGAGTATGAGCCCAACGGATTAGCTTATCCCCTCGGCACGTACTTAGCCCCAGACGACACCATTCTGTATACCTCTGGCCCTTCATTGGACACTGTTAACTAACCTCCAGACAAGCTTCAATGCCATACAACTCTCCTTCCGTGGCCTCCAACTGCTCTTAAATGCAAGTAAAACTAAATGCATGGTCTTCAACCGATCACTGCCCACACCTGCCCGCACGTCCAGCGTAACTACTCTGGACGGTTCGCTTAGAATATGTGGACAACTACAAATACCTACGCGTCTGGTTAGACTGTCAACTGTCCTTCCAGACTCACATCAAACATCTACAATAAAAAATGTAATCTAGTATCGGCTCCCTGTTTCGCAACAAAGCATCCTTCACTGATGCTGCCAAACATACCCTCCTAAAACTGACCATCCTACCGATCCTCGACTTTGGGGATGTCATTTACAAAATAGGGAATAGGTTTTGTTGTGCCCTCTTCACGACGGTCTTGATGTGCTTGGACCATGATAGTTTGTTGGTGATGTGGACGCCAAGGAACTTGAAGCGCTCAACCTGCTCCACTACAGCCCCGTCGATGAGAATGGGGGAGTGCTCGGTCCTCCTTTTCCTGTAGTCCACAATCATCTACTTTGTCAAACCGACTCGATGTGTATTCCTATCACGTCGTGGAAATGAGACCAACCTTTCCCTGAGAAGTGGCTGGGCTATGATGCTCCAGTACAGACCAGAAGGCAACATCTCATCAAATCAAATGTTATTGGTCACATACACATGGTTAGCAGATGTTAATGGGAGTGTAGCGAAATGCTTGTGCTTCTTGTTCCGACAGTGCAGTAATATCTAACAAGTAATCTAACAATTCCCCAACAACTACCTAATACATACAAATGTAAAGGGGTGAATGAGAATAAGTACATACAAGTATATGGATGAGCGATGGCCGAGCGGCATAGGCAAGGTGCAATAGATGGTATAAAATATAGTATATACATGTAATATGAGTAATGTAAGATATGTAAACATTATTAAAGTGGCATTGTTTAAAGTGATTAGTGATCCATTAAGGAAATGACAACACATTCAGGTAGTTGATAGCTAGAGAGTAGCAGCTAGCTAACGTCACAGATAGATAACTTCTGGCTGATTCAGGACACCTAACTTCTGTCTGACATTGTCTCCCCATGCCATGACTATCCCCATCATTGCTGTGGCTGGGTTATGATGCTCCAGTACAGACCAGAAGGCGAGCTTGAGGGCAGCCCATCTGATACAGTGTTGCTAGCTAACTAGCCTAGCTAGTTATTCCCTACATTGTTAGCTATCCCCATCATTGCTGGCATGCCACTGGTGATGCTCATGAAATGTCTAACTAGCAAAATGATTAAACATTCAAGTGTTTTTTTTAACTAACCTAACCATGACCAGTAGGCTGTCTGTGTATTTAATTGTATTAAACTTGTGGACTCTCTTATGTTTGTTTGACATATGAAGACAACTGTGGTGATGCAGAGTCTGATCTGAGTGTGCCAATGCCACCGCAGCAGAAAGATTCTGATACTCAATCAGAGGTTCCAGCACTGACTCATCACAGCTATGTGTCAAGAGAACAGGTCAACAAGCGCAACTGCAACAAACAGAGTCATTGACCCACACCATCCTGAAGAATGACACTAGCTCAGTGTTGTATACTGGCCTTCATCTTAGTGTTTTCTTTCACCATGTAGCATTTCTGCAGAAATTTATCACGGCTAACTTCAAAATGCATATCACTGATCAAATACTGATAACCTTACAGAAGCCGAAACTGAATCTACTCCAGGGTGATCTTGCTGAACCCTTTGCTGTGTCCCAGGGAGTAGTGAGAAGAATCCTTTCCTACTGGATTGATACAATGGAGGAGCACATGAGGATCTACATTCCATGGCTGCCGAGGGAGACAATCCAGAACACAATGCCTCAGTGCTTCCCAGAGAAGTTCCCCAACACCACTTGCATCATCGACTGCTCTGAAACCACTCTTCCAGGGGAGACTCATAAAGCCACTGTTATTCCATCAATACTCTCAAAAATGTGGTTGCCTTGCTCCATGTGGACCCGTTATGTTCATTTTTACTGTATATGGAGGCAGATGCAGTGACAAATTCTCTACCCAAAACTCTGGCTTCCTGGAATACCTTAGGCCTGGCAATGAAGTTATGGCAGACAGGGGCTTCACCATCCGAGATCTGCTGTATGAGAACCAGCCTTCACTCAGAAAGGAGACCAACTGTCTGACGAGGATGTCACAAGCACGAGTAGGATAGCGAATGTACGTATTGTTCGAAAGAACTCTCATTCTGGGGTGATTTTGGTGACAGTTTCCCACTTAATTTGTGACAAACGCCCCTAACCTTGAACATGTTCAAAGAGTTATCAGACAACTCAAGGTGTTCAAAATCATCCACCAGTCTGTTCCCATCAACCTGACACACAAAATGGACAGAGTCCTCAGAATATGCCCTGCACTTGTTGACACGCAGGGTGACATCATCATGAAGAGCAGTGAGAACGTTCATACATCTGAAATGTAACCGTATACACTATCATTTCATCCACATGAGGTACTGTGTGTGTATATAGTTTCCTATTTCATCTGAATCATTTTAACGTGGAAAAAGTCAAGGTGTCTGAATACTTTCCGAATGCACTGTATATATTGTCCCCTGTTAAACCTGAATCGTTTTAATGTACTGTAACTTTGCCTGTTCCTGATGATTACAGGCATCCACTAGGTGCTGCTATCATGCCTTAAATCTATTTAAAACCCCCAAATGTGCCAAAATGTCTCAAACAGACCCTTCCCTGCAACACAAGAACACCCTGCAGTCTCCACCGTGCCAACAGATGATACAAGAATTATCAGGTGCCACACTGTTTTCTTCATTTGTGCCCTTGAAAACCAAACCCAGAATCAAACTGAAAACACATTTGAAACCCTTAGACATGCCTCGTCGTATCAAAGAAAATGACAACAAAGTGGAATTTCATGGTGTTTCTATTAACACCATTTGCCAAGCGCAAGATGAGTTACGGTATGCTTAGATAAGTTCATGAAGTGCCATATGAAAAGAACGAGCTAAACAAGGTACAATAAAAATATAAGATAAATATGTATGAAGAGAGCTGTACAAGGCAAGACATAAAAAACACCATCAGTACAGAACTTCACATCAAAAGGCAATAACAACCTGCTCGGCGTCCCAGGTGGCGCAGTGGTCTGAGGCACTGCATCGCAGTGCTTGCTGTGCCACCAGAGATTCTGGGTTGCAGCCGGCCGCAACCGGGAGGTCCATGGGGCGACGCACAAATGGCCCAGTATCGTCTGGATTAGGGAGGGTTTTGTCTCAGCGCGCACTAGCAACTCCTGTGGCGGGCCGGGCGCAGTGCACGATGACCAGGTCACCATGTGTACGGTGTTTCCTCCGACACATTGGTGCGGCTGGCTTCCGGGATAGATGTTCCTTGTGTCAAGAAGCAGTGCGGCAAGGTTGGGTTGTGTTTCGGAGAAGGCATGGCTCTCGACCTTCGTCTCTCCCGAGTCCGTACGGGAGTTGCAGCGATGAGACAAGACTGTAACTACCAATTGGATACCACGAATTCGGGGAGAAAAAGGGGGTAAAAAAAAAAAGATAACAACCTGCTCAGATGGAGCCCAGACAGCAGTTTGCATCTCTCCAGTCCTGGAGAGTCCTGGAGCATGCCCATTTCCACCTGCATGTAGTAGCCACGGGGTCAATTAGGTTGCAGCTGAGGAACCCCATCCACCAGCTTCACGTCAGTGAGTTAGCCAGAGAACAGTTCAGTCAGAGACTCACAATTACTCGGAACATGTCATTTGATTTCTAGACGTTCTTGAGAGTTTAACACTCTATTTTGGGCTTGCAGAAAGTCATGGCTCCTTGACACTCACTACTGTGCCGCTAACAGTTACTCTCCAGACTAAACCCGCAGGTATCATCAAAATTAGCTAGCTAGCTAAGTAACTAGCTAACATCAAATGTATCAATTATAGAAAGGGCAAGTTATGATAAACAAAAAGCCAGCGAGCTTGCAACCTTCCATAGTATTGCAGCTGCATGACTGCAAGACTTCCCCTGCCCTGCAACACATGAACACCCTACAGTCTCCACCGTGCCAACAGATTACAAGAACCCAGGCAGAATGATGCTGTTCTACTCTGACTGGGCTGGACATCTGCTTTGAGGGACACCAAGCTGTCATCCTCAAGACAGTGAATAAGACCTCGCCCAACTTTGTCACTGTGGAGGTATTGATATGCCTCTGTGCTTTCGTAGCTCCTCATCTCTGACCCACCCACACTGGGCGACAAGACAAAATAATTGAAGATGTCTTCGTAGCTGATATGTGGCCATTTTTTCAGATCATCCTCCCACTCTTGAATAATCCGCGGATGTGGCACAGACTTGAAAGGTTTTTCTTGGTATGATCCCACGACATTTTGACAGAACGTTCAGACATTGTTTTGTTTCCGGGTTCTTAAATAAGGTGAATGCTCAGCTGTAACCAGGAGTCCCAAATGGCAGCCTATTCCATACATAGTGCACTAGTTTTAGAGTAGAGCCCAATGGGCCCTGGGAAAAAAGTAGTGCAATACTGTACATAGAGAATAGGGTGCCATTTTGGACGCAGAGGGAATTGCAGACCACATGACACCTGGTCTTCAGTGTTGCCACAGAATGTCCTGGGTAGCGAGGATGGCCAGAAGGCCAGTGGGTTCTGTGAAGCAGCTAAAAGGCTTAATTCAGTGCATCAGGGCACTTTAGCACATCAGCTAGCCCGTGATAAGAGCACCATCTGTGTACGACGTCACGTGATGGGTGAGTGACACCAGCCATGGAAGAGGCTGAATCAGAGGAAGAGTCCAAGCAGGATCTTTCGCAGTAGGATGGAATGTGTTTAGTGGTATCACTCGTACATACCTCACATACACTAAAAATGAGGGGTGGCATGAGTCCGGGGTTGGACAGGCAGACAGTGTAGTGATTAGACTGGATTCCTTACCTCAGTGCGTGTTCATGGCGGAACTACCTACTGGAATGACCTGAGCTCTATCATATCGCTCCAATCAAATTGTCCCTACACCATGCCTGACCCCTACTGAGCTTACGTGTGAGAGAGAGAGGGAGTATTACGCAATAGGGAATCTGTGCATCCGCCAACTGCACTTTCACTTGATCCACCGAGATGAGCTGAACACAAAGTTTTAGCATTGTGCAAAAAAGAGGATGTTTTAACGCAAAGCTCGAGCTAGATAGTCCATATGCAGGGGCCAAGAGATAAGGGAGGCCGCCGTTTAGCATATTAGCAGCACTCTTCTGACATGAGGCATGAAGCTTGTCTTATTCACAGTTTATGGAGAAAGAGGCGTTGCGTAATCCAATGCATAACTCTCTGATCTATTGTAGCCTACACTGAGGTAGCTTCAATGAAGCCATGAAGGTTTCAGTTCAGCCTCCATTCTTAAGGAGGACCCTTCTCCTTATGTTTATCAAGGGGTTGCATGTTCAACTGACACCAAGGACTGTCATTGTGGCTTAGAAAGTGTGCCCTGCTGTTCTTCTATTGGTAGGATACATCTAGGATGGTTCTGTTCCAGGGTGGAGGTGGGTTGGTATACCATGCTCACTGTCAGTGTGTTTACTTGTGTGTATTTAGCCTGTCTGTGTCTGTGTCCCATCTAGGGACAGGTGTTGAATATTAGCATGCGCTATACATGCTATGGTACAAGGGCTGATTCAATGTGTCAATTTGTTTTTCCCTATCCCTATCCAATTAACCTGTCCAAATAAACTGTCTCGTGATGGATTTGTGAGGGCTATCATAGACATTTCTGTGGCAGTGTAAGTGTGTTTGTGTTTGGCTGCGACTGCATGACCTTGGGCATGCAAATCAACATTTTCCGTGGCAGAGGAGACGGGGCAGAGAAAGAGATGTTCTGAGTCAGTGATTCTAAAGAGCGCTCGCTGTTAATCAACACAGCGGTTCGAAGGGGCTGAGGCTTCTCACCATACATTTCTCCTTTTCACACACTCCCCATCCCCCACACAATCTGCTATAGCAGCGGCAGTGCACTACTGGCCCCTCTCCCTCGCAGAAGGAGGATTGGTTACTCAAGATAATTACGCTTTTATAAAACATCTCTGGTGAATTCATGTGGTTAAAAATGCAAGAAATGCCACTATTGACTGTCATGCGGGCTACTATGATGGAAGGGGAAAAATTGAGGCTAGCATCGGGTTTCGTATGTCATTGGTGCATTACCCATACAGTAGCTGTTGGTGTTCATCATTGAAAGACCTCGTTGCTTTCCTGGACCCAGATTAAGCCTACTCTTGAACTAAAAAGCATGATCAACAGAGAATCTCTATTGAGAGTGCTTTTAGTTCAGGACTAGTCCAGGATCTGGGAAACCGGCCCTAGAGGTTGTCAAATGTTATCCGACGGGAACTACCTAAAGTTGTAATGATTCTCGTGACCCAATGTACCTAGTCGGCCTACAGTGGCTGAACCCTTTGGAATTATCGGGATTTCTATTCTATCTGTTACTATTCTTTACCTTTGAATTTTTGGTTGAGATGGAGATGTGAATCCAACATATCAATTATACAAGCATTTCGCAATACATCTGCAAAATATGTGCATGTGACCAATAACATTTGATTTGATCTTGATTTCATTTGTTAACAAACTGGACATTGAATTGAGTTTGGTTGTCAAGACCAAATGTTAACATTTAAAGGAGATGTATCTTCTGCTTGGATAGTTCCATCTGTGCAACTGACTGAGTCTGGCTTTAATTCCAGTTTGTCTACAAATTAATATGTTGGATTCACATCTTCACTTCAACCAAAAAAATCTAAATTTGAGAATAGGATTAAGCCAGTGGCTCAGATGAAACTATTCAGGTATTAGGTACATTTCCTTTAAATGTTGATATTTGGTTGCGTTGTCAACCAAACACGATTCAATATTGCTTTTGTAATACAGTAAATAACCTAAAGTTAAGGCTATTTTACAAACTAATGTAAGAGTGTTTATTCAACCTTCAAATGAGTAACACATCCATGGCCACATTTTGAGGTTACTGTTACTAAATATCTATGTATGTACAGTAATCATAGAAAGCGTGCATGTTCAAGATAGCATGCAAAAGCCACCGGTCTGTGGAGATCTTCACAATTACTATAATAATCTGTGCAGAATCTTGAACAGCATTGATCACTTGCACTATGTACCTTTAATGTAATCTCAACTACAAGCCTGGTCATTTGCTGTGCTATTGGATGAAGCACAGTGATAACACATGTTATTCCCATTTGAGCTTTGTTGTGCTTTCAAATGGTTGAAGGTGCAGTAATAACACCTTTAGATGCCAACTAAACCAAAAATCAAACATCTGGAATTCAACCATTGCCTGTCTATTTGAGTGGGTGAATAAAGGTTGAAATCTCATTGATAAACGTCTCAACCAATTATTGCCAACATTTCAAATCAAATCAAATTTTACTTGTCACAGACACATGGTTAGCAGATGTCAATGTGGGTGTAGCGAAATGCTTGTGCTTATAGTTCCGACCATGCAGTAATATCTAACAAGTAATCTAACAATTTCAAAACAACTACCTTATACACACACAAGTGTAAAGGAATGAATAAGAATATGTACATATAAACATATGGATGAGCGATGTCCGAACGGCAAAGGCAAGATGCAGTAGATGGTATAGAGTACAGTATATACATATGAGATAAGTAATGTAGGGTATGTAAACATAAGTGACATTGTTTAAAGTGACTAGTGATACATTTATTACATCCAATTTTTTATTATTAAAGTGGTTAGAGATTGAGTCAGTATGTTGGCAGCAGCCACTCAATGTTAGTAATGGCTGTTTAACAGTCTGATGGCCTTGAGATAGAAGCTGTTTTTCAGTCTCTGTGCCAGCTTTGATGCACCTGTACTGACTTCGCCTTCTGGACGATAGTGGGGTAAACAGGCAGTGGCTTGGGTGGTTGTTGTCCTTGATGATCTTTTTGGCCTTCCTGTGACATCGGGTGGTGTAGGTGTCCCGGAGGGCAGGTAGTTTGCACCCGGTGATGCGTTGTGCAGACCTCACCACCCTCTAGTTGGTTGTGGGCGGAGTAGTTGCCGTACCAGGCGGTGATACAGCCTGACAGGATGCTCTTGATTGTGCATCTGTAAAAGTTTGTGAATGTTTTTGGTGACAAGCCGAATTTCTTCAGCCTCCTGAGGTTGAAGAGGCGCTGTGCACCTTCTTCACCACGCTGTCTGTGTGGTTGGATCAATTCAGTTTGTCCGTGATGTGTACGCCGAGGAACTTAAAACGTTCCACCTTCTCCGCTACTGTCCCGTCGATGTGAATAGGAGGGTGCTCCCTCTGTTTCCTGAAGTCCACAAACATCTCCTTTGTTTTGTTGACGTTGAGTGTGAGGTTATTTTCCTGACACCACACTCCGAGGGCCCTCACCTCCTCCCTGTTGGCCGTCTCGTCATTGTTGGTAATCAAGCCTACCACTGTAGTGTCGTCTGCAAATTTGACGTTTGAGTTGGAGGCGTGCATGGTCACGCAGTCATGGGTGAACAGGGGGTACAGGAGAGGGCTGAGAACGCACCCTTGTGGGGCCCCAGTGTTGAGGATCAGAGGGGTGGCGATGTTGTTTCCTACCCTTACCACCTGTGGGCGGCCCGTCAGGAAGTCCAGGACCCAGTTGCACAGGGCAGGGTCGAGACCCAGGGTCTCGAGTTTGGAGGGTACTATGGTATTAAATGCTGAGCTGTAATCAATGAACAGCATTCTCACACAGGTATTCCTCTTGTCTAGATGGGTTAGAGCAGTGTGCAGTGTGATTGCGATTGCATCGTCTGTGGACCTATTGGGGTGGTAAGCAAATTGAAGTGGGTCTAGGGTGTCAGGTAGGATGGAGGTGATATGATCCTTGACTAGTCTCTCAAAGCACTTTATGATGATGGAGGTCACCTCTCGTGTCTGAGCCGTTGAATTGCGACTCTACTTTGTCTCTATACTGACGCTTAGCTTGTTTGATTGCCTTGCAGAGGGAACAGCTACACTGTTTGTATTCGGTCATGTTACCGGTCGCCTTGCCCTGATTAAAAGCAGCGGTTCACACAAATGCTGCCGTCAATCCACGGATTCTAGTTGGGGAAGGTTTTAATAGTTGCTGTGGGTACAACATCACTGATGCACTTGCTAATGAACTCACTCACCGAATCAGCATATTCATCAATATTATTGTCCGACGCCATGCGGAACATATCCCAGTCCATGTGATCGAAGCAATCTTGAAGCGTGGAATCAGATTGGTCGGACCAGAGTTGAACAGACCTGAGCATGGGAATTTCCTGTTTTAGTTTCTATCTATAGGCTGGGAGCAACAAAATGGAGTCATGGTCACATTTTCCGAAAGGGGGGCGGGGCAGGGCTTTGTACGCGCCGTGGAAGTTAGAGTAACAATGGTCCAATGGTCCAGGATTTTTCCGCCCGGGTGGCACATTCGATATGCTGATAAAATTTAGGGAGTCTTGTTTTCAGATTAGCTTTGTTAAAATCCCCAGCTACAATGAATGCAGCCTCAGGATATGGGGTTTCCAGTTAACATAGAATCCAATGAAGTTCATTCAGGGCCAACGATGTGTCTGCTTGGGGGGGATATATACGGCTGTGATTATAATCGATTCTCTTGGTGGATAATGCGGTCGACATTTGATTGTAAGGAATTCTAGGTCAGGTGAGCAAAGGGACTTGAGTTCCTGTATGTTGTTATGATCACACCACGTCTCGTTAATCAAAAGGCATACCCCCCCCCCCCCTTCTTCTTACCAGAGAGATGTTTGTTTCTGTCGGTGCGATGCGTGAAGAAACCAGGTGGCTTTACCGACTCCGATAACGTGTCTCGAGTGAGCCACGTTTCCGTGAAACAAAGAATGTTACAATCTCTGATGTCTCTCTGGAAGGCAACCATTGCTCGGATTTCGTCTACCTTGTTGTCAAAAGACTGGACGTTGGCAAGTAGTAAACTCGCCAAACGTTGGGGTGACTGTGGGCAGGGAATGCAGTGATAATTTAGGTCGAGGTGAATATGTGGTTATAAGAGTGTATATAAACAGGGAGCCAAGTGCAACTGGGCATGCAGAGTCTCACAAACTACTTGTGCTGCTGACATTTTATTGTGTCCCCTCTGACAGAACTGCAAAGAGATGGTGCTTACTAAGCAATAGCAAAGCTTAGTTTTCCAGAATATGTTGGATGGTTAAGAAAGCACCTTTCTGATGTTTGTTTTGTTGTTCACAACTGCACTGAGACATCTCTGGAACACTGATATGATGTAATGAAGAAAAACTTTGCCTTTCAATATGTCTGAATGTTTCCGCAAGTCCATGCATAACTGAACGTTTTCCAAGAACATTCAGGAAACATTGACTTTTAATGTCATCTCACATACATATCACAACCAGGGAGGTGTGTTCTTCACCTCTGCTAGGCAATTACCAATTAGTGTTAGTACTTCAATCTCCCCTGGTTTCTCAGCGGCAGGTATAAGCAGTGGTTGTGTCAGTGGTGGTCTCGTCTGCAAAACTAAGACCGTTGCAGAAACAAAGACTGTTCTGACAAGTTGTTCTGCAGAGTTCTCTGAGGAAGGAAAGAGAGAAGGGCTCCTCGCCACCCATTACCTAATTATTTTATGATTATCTCATTTTGCTGTTTTGTAGCTTTGGCAACTACGTGTGTGTTTTCTATTAGGGATGCACCGATATCAAATTTTGGGCTGATACCGATATCTGATATTTTCCTTGCCAAAAAAACCTGATACCGATAACCGATATTTAAAAAATTTGCAGCATTTTAAGCATTCTAGTACAGTTAAACAATTGAAATAAACACACTGTCGTGTCTGGACTATCATTAAATGTGAATACTGTTATTTTATCAAATCAATGTATGTATTATTAATACGTGATTAAACTAATAAATGTGTAAAATGTAAACTTTAATTAACTAAGAAGATTACATTAACTAGGAGCACCACAGATTTTTTGCTATAGAGTCTCTATTTCCCGAATTCGACTCTTCAGATATTTTCTTATCAAAATAGTCGCTTATTAATGAATTATTATTAATTCATCAGTTCTCATTACTGAACATCGCAAACCCTTTGATATCTGCACAAACCCTAGCCTAAATGATGAATCAGCGATATACAAATTGGCTTAATTATTTATTTACTATCAAACTAAATAATCACAGAAATATATAACAAACATAACAAATAAACATGATACAAAAAAAAAGTCCCTAGCGGACGAAGCCAATATGGCGGATTGGTAGACAAAGGAAAGGGGTGAGGACTGAGAAGGAGGGGGAAAGACAAAAGGGTTTCATTGCACACGGTTCATAATTATATTAATTGAAATGCTAATCCTTTGCAAATGAACGGAAGCTCATTCGAGAATAATTGCAATGTACAGTTGAAGTAGGAAGTTTACATACACTTAGGTTGGAGTCATTAAAACTAGTTTTTCAACCACTCCACAAATGTAGTGTTAACAAACTATAAGTCATTTTTCCAACAATTGCTTACAGACAGATTATTTCAATTATAATTCACTGTAACACAATTCCAGTCGGTCAGAAGATTACATACACGAAGTTGACTGTGCCTTTAAATAGCTTGGAAAATTTAAGAAAATTATGTCATGGTTTTAGAAGCTTCTGATAGGCTAATTGACATCATTTGAGTCAATTGGAGGTGTACCTGTGGATGTACTTCAAGGCCTACCTTCAAACACAGTGCCTCTTTGCTTGACATCATGGGAAAATCAAAATAAATCAGCCAAGACCACAGAAAATAAATGGTAGAACTCTTGTCAAGTTCTGACATTAGTTACTTTGTTATGTCTTTGTTTTAGTATGGTCAGGGCGTGAGTTGGGTGGGTTGTCTATGTTCCTTTTTCTATGATTTGGGATTTCTGTGTTTCGCCTGGTATGTTTCTCAATCAGAGGCAGCTGTCATTCGTTGTCCCTGATTGAGAACCATACTTGGGTAGCCTGGTTTCACTTTTGAGTTGTAGGTGATTGTTTCCTGTGTCTGTACCATACGGGACTGTTTCGATTTTCGTTTGTTCATTCACGTTGTTATTTTGTATTTTTGTAGTGTTCAGTTTTATATATTAAAATTGACACTTACCACGCTGCACATTGGTCCTCTGATCCTTCCTACTACTCCTCTTCATCAGAAGAGGAGGAGGACAATCGTTACACCTCCACAAGTCTGGTTCATCCTTGGAAGCAATTTCCAAACGCCATAAGGTACCACGTTCATCTGTACAAACAATACTACGCAAGTATATAAACACCATGGGACCACGCAGCCGTCATACCACTCAGGAAGGAGACGCATTCTGTCTCCTAGAGACGAACATACTTTGGGGTGAAAAGTGCAAATCAATCCCAGAACAACAGCAAAGGACCTTGTGAAGATGTTAGAGGAAACAGGTACAAAAGTATATATATCCACAGTAAGACGAGTCCTATATCGACATAATCTGAAAGGCCGCTCAGCAATGAAGAAGCCACTGCTCCAAAACCAGATTACGGTTTGCAACTGCACATTGGGGACAAAGATCGTACTTTTTTGGAGAAATGTCCTCTAGTCTGATGAAACAAAAATAGAATGGTTTGGCCATAATGACCATCGTTATGTTTGGAGGAAAAAGGGGAGGCTTGCCAGCCCGAAGAACACCATCCCAACCACGAAGCACGGGGGTGGCAGCATCATGTTGTGGGGGTGCTTTTCTGTAGGAGGGACTGGTGCACTTCACAGAATAGATGGCATCATGATCTTCCAAATGAACAATGACCACAAGCATACTTCCAAAGTTGTGGCAAAATGGCTTAAGGACAACAAAGTCAAGGTATTGGAGTGGCCATCACAAAGACCTGACCTAAATCCTGTAGAAAATTTGTGGGCAGAACTAAAAAAGTGTGTACGAGCTACAAACCAGACTCAGTTACACCAGCTCTGTCAGGAGGAATGGGACAAAATTCACCCAACTTATTGTGGGAAGCTTGTGGAAGGCTACCGAAGTTAAACAATTTAAAGGCAATGCTATTTAAAGGCAATGTATGTAAACTTCTGACCCACTGGGAATGTGATGAATTAAATAAATAATTCTCTCTACTGTTATTATTCATTTCACTTCCTTAAAACAAAGTGGTGATCCTAACTGACCTAAAACAGGGAATTTTTACTTGGATTAAATGTCATGAATTGTGAAACTGAGTTTAAATATATTTGGCTAAGGTGTATGTAAACTTCTGACTTCAACTGTATATATTCACGCCCTTATGTCGTTGTTGTCTTCTCTGTTGGAATCGCCAGTCTGTCTGCTGGAGAGTCAGTTCATCAGAGAGTCTCTGGTTAACTTCCCCAGAAGTCACAATGTCCTTCGTGGTCGTAGCTTTCTCCGCGGCTCTGGATACTGGCTGTTGTATTGGATACATCAGGCCTACAGAGAATAGATGCTTCCACGGTGGTCATTATTCTTCTTCTAGACTTACGTCATTTCCAGCTGCAGACTAGTAGTTAATCGTCTAGGATTTGTTCTTATTCTGTAGTGATAGTCTCAGAGTTTAACCATTTCTGGCCGTGTAGCCAAAACTACAGCTGTATGGTCTCCGTGGCCTATGGAGTTGTAGTTCTTAACCATTTCAATATGTAGCGTCAGCTCCATATTTTCTTGTCTAATGTAAAATTGGTCAGGAGGGGTTTCATACTCTGTGGAAAAAGGGGCGATTCTATGACGCCTGATGTAATGTCTGGCCTCACGGGGGCGTGGCCACTGACTAGTTAAAAACTTTACATCTTAACAAGTATCTAATTTAGAAGGCCAACATCACATTACATCTTCTCACTAATAGTTTCATATTTACTCACAAATTTTACCATACAGCTGGGAAATGTACACTTATATGTGTTCCATCTCCCTCGTGAGATCACCAAATGAAACACACTCGTCATTACTGTCCCTTAAGTGTCCACGGACAACTCCCACATTCTCAAAAATATAAATATTTTTTTTGATGTCCAAGAGTCTCTTTGTGTTCCACAGTTTACATTCCAACTCGAACACTACAGAGCACAGGGGCAGAGTATTTTATGACCGACCATAAAACAGCCGACTTCCCAACCTCCCCCTCTACGAGAGAGAGAGCACGCTGTAGAGCAGACCCACAGTAACCTGATCCTTCAGATCGTCACATTAGAGTTATGACAACAACAACACTTAGGCAACAACAACACACACTCACACACTGACCAAAAATTATTTTGTTGGCATTTACGTATGTCCCCATTACCAGTAAAACATAATCAAAACCTATTTATTTTACTTACTGGCTGTGCTGTTTGTTGTTCATTTGTCCAGTCGTTTCATTCTCAACCAGGATTTCATCATACATGTCAAGCAGTGAAGTTTCAGCTCCGTCTGTCCGTGGCCTCTTCTGTCGTGGGTCTTCTTCCTCAGTGCACACTGTCACTGTGTCCCTTTCTATCTTGTCAAGCTGTCTAACATGTCAAGAAACCCTGTTTCTTGTCTACATCGAAGAAGCGGTCATTATACCTAGCATTGAGCATGGTGGAGACACAGTAGAGGCTCAGAGAGAATGCCACCAAAACGCTTTTCCAAGTTAACCCAACAGTCTGTGTTGGCATTTTTGTTGAGCAGGCATTTAAATGCCATGACGTCTGCTGCAAACGCAGTTGAGCTTATTTCTCCAGTCAGTTGCTGAATGGAGCTAGGAGTGTTCATGCTTCAAACATGTTCTCAAATGCCATTGAAATGACAGCAGCTGTATGAGAACCAGCACATTCTTGAGCAATACGGCTTTCCTCAGTATGAAATCCTTGTCGACCCACTGTGCTGTCAGACTCATAATGCTCATGGGGCTGACATTGCCGGTCCAAATGTCAGTTGTGAAGCCAATAGCAGTGATGCCCATAGCAAGTAGCAAGTAGCTCATGGGTGTGAGTCTCATGGGTGTGAGTTTCAATACTGTGTAACTTCGGTTGGGCAATATCTGAAAAATAGATCTTACTTGGTAATGCGTACCGGTACTCGACCAGTCGGCGAAAGCCAACATCCTCCATGACAGAGAACAGTAGATTGTCAAGGGCAATGAATTCCATTATCTTGGCGTTAATGGATTTCGCCAAGAAATCTCGCAGAAATGTTCTTACTCTTTCAAATGACTGCTCGACTTGTTGACATTGTGGGCTAGGTTAGGAATGCTGTGTAGCGCTATATTTTTAATTGCGTCATTATGTTATATAGGTATGTACGTCAGCTTTGTCACCCTCCTGTCTCAGCCTCCAGTATTTATGCTGCAGTAGTTTATGTGTCGGGGGGCTAGGGTCAGTTTGTTATATCTGGAGTACTTCTCCTGTCCTATTCGGTGTCCTGTGTGAATTAGTGTGCTCTCTCTAATTCTCTCTTTCTTTCTCTCTCTCGGAGGACCTGAGCCCTAGGACCATGCCTCAGGACTACCTGACATGATGACTCCTTGCTGTTCCCAGTCCACCTGGCCGTGCTGCTGCTCCAGTTTCAACTGTTCTGCCTTATTATTATTGGACCAGGCTGGTCACTTATGAACATTTGAACATCTTGGCCATGTTCTGTTATAATCTCCACCCGGCACAGCCAGAGGAGGACTGGCCATCCCACATAGCCTGGTTCCTCTCTAGGTTTCTTCCTAGGTTTTGGCCTTTCTAGGGAGCCACCGTGCTTCTACACCTGCATTGCTTGCTGTTTGGGGTTTTAGGCTGGGTTTCTGTACAGCACTTTGAGATATCAGCTGATGTACGAAGGGCTATATAAATACATTTGATTTGATTTTAGCTTTGACATCGGTTTTGCACATCGGCGTGAAAAGGTTAAACTAGACATCGGGCCGGTGTTGGCATTTTTAGCTAATCTCGTTAGATTCTGATATGCTTACCGATATATTTTGCATCCCTTCTTCCTACACCTCTTAGCTCTTCTCCCTGTAGGCTTTACAGATGCTCCCCATCCCTTGGCTGCAACCATTCTAATTTAATGTACCCTGCGCACACAGAAATCTAGGTCTCTGGCAGTGTTTGGAACCGCTGATCTACGGTCAAGTCATTTCAGCCTATGCTGCCCTTTCATTTCAGCCTATGCTGCCCTTCAGTCACTTTTTGGACCTTACTGGGACATTGCTCACCCCAGAGAACACTGCTACTCCAGCTGTTGTCTTTTCATCTGACTACGTCTCATAGTCCAAGAGCAGCTGGTCGTAGCGGTGGTGGCACAGGGCTACTCATTTCTCCTAAATGGAAATGTTCTCTTTTCTCCCTCTCTCCCCTGTCCATCTGCTCATTTGAATTCCATGCTGTCACTGTCACTTGTTCTCTAAAGCTTAACATTGTTCTCATTTATCGCCCACTAGGTGCCTTTATAGAGTTCCTCAATGTGCTTGACACCTTGATGAGTTCATTTCTTGATGATGGGTCACCGCTCTTCGTTCTTGGCGACTTCAACCCCCCGATATTTGCCTTCGAGTAATTTCTTTCCAAACCTTTCTTTCACCTCCTTGCCTCGTTTGACCTCACCCTTTCCCAATCCCCTTCAACTGAAAAGGCAGGCAATATGCTTCAACTCATCCTACTAGAGGCTGTTCACCTACTAATCTCACTGCAACCCCTCTCCAGGTATCTGATCACTACTTTGTTTCCTTTTCTGTTTTCTTTCTTCCTTTCCTCCAACTCTAGCCGGTTTTCACTCTCTCTCTCCCACTACCCTCCCCTCTTCTATCCTATTATCTCTCCCTTCTGCTAAATCCTTCTCCCTTCTGCTAAATCCTTCTCCCTCCTGTCACCTCATTGTGCCTCTTCAAACCTTCTCTCCTCCCTTTTCGCATCCTATGACTCGCACTGTCCTCTTTCCTCACGGCCGGCTCAGCATTCCCCTCCCTCCTTCATTCTCCACCCCACCCCCTCCCCCTCTCTCCTCCCTCTCTGTGGACAACTTTGTCAACCACTTTGAAAAGAAGGTTGTCGACATCCACTCCTCATTCACTCAGCCTATTGAGTCCACTGGTCCCACTCACACAGAACTACTTTACGCCTTGATTTCTTTCTCCCCTCTCTCTCCAGCATCCTTTAACTACTGCGGGCTGCCCGACAACCTGTCCGGTCGACCCATGCAAATGATAACATACAGACACCCAGGCATACACAGTCACACACAATGAAATGCATAAACAAGCACAGACAATATGTGGAAAGCTTTGTCAGCTCTCGGGTGGCTGCAGTTGCGGCCTGTCATCGAACTGCTTCCTGTGACATGTCAGTCAATGGTGCTGCATCTCATTAACAGTTCCCACTCAGGATTATACTTTGATGCAAAAACAAGACCCATTCAGTGTGATTTTTAGCATCTGCCACAAACAGTAGTGCCTTCAGAAAGTATTTAAAAAACAATTGAATTGAGATTTGATCAGTGGTGGAAAAAGTACCCAATTGTCATACTTGAGTTAAGATACGTTAACAGAAAATTACTCAAGTAAAAGTGAAAGTTAACCAGTAAATTACTTGAGTAAGTCGAAACGTATTTGGTTTTAAATATACTTAAGAAACAAAAGTAAATGTTTTCCTAATTCCTAAAATATATTTAAGTATCACATTTTTTTATTACATTTTTTAATGTAACCTTTATTTAACTAGGCAAGTCAGTTAAGAACCCCGGGCCAAACCTGGACGACGATTGGCCAATTGTGCGATGCGCTACGGGACTCCAAATCTTGGGCGGATGTGATGCAGCATGGAAGGAAGGAAAAGTATAAATACTTTCAAATTCCTTATATCTTGAAATTCCAGCCTCTGGTAAGACAAGGGGTGGCAGCCTATGCATATTAGTAAACAACAGCTGGTGCACAAAATCTAAGGAAGTCTCAAGGTTTTGCTCGCCTGAGGTGGAGTATCTCATGATAAGCTGTAGACCACACTATTTACCAAGAGAGTTTACATCTATATTTTTTGTAGCTGTCTATATACCACCGCAGACTGATGCTGGCACTAAGACCGCACTCAATGAGCTGTATACGGCCATAAGCAAACAGGGAAACGCTCATCCAGAGGCGGCACTCCTATTGGCCAGGGACTTCAATGCAGGGAAACTTAAATCAGTTTTACCTCATTTCTATCAGCATGTCACGTGCAACCAGAGGGGGAAAAAAACACTAGACTACCTTTACTCCACGCACAGAGATGCGTACAAAGCTCTCCCTCGCCCTCCATTTGGCAAATCTGACCATGATTATAACCTCCTGATTCCTGCTTACAACAAAAACTAAAGCAGGAAGTACCAGTGACAAGATCAATAAGAAAGTGGTCAGATGAAGCAGACGATAAGCTACAGGACTGTTTTGCTAGCACAGACTGGAATATGTTCCGGGATTCTTCCGATGACATTGAGGAGTACACCACATCCGTCATTAGCTTCATCAATAAGTGCATCAAGGTTGTTTTCCCACAGTTACTGTAAGTACATACCCCAACCAGAAGCAATGGATTACAGGCAACATTCGTACTGAGCTAAAGGGTAGAGCTGCCGCTTTCAAGGAGTTGGACTCGGAAGCTAATAAAAAATCCCGCAATGCCCTCCGACGAACCATCAAACAGGCAATGCGTCAACACAGGACTAAGATTGAATCGTACTACACTGGCTCCGACGCTCTTCAGATGTGGCAGGGCTTGCAAAGGGAAGCACAGCTACGAGCTGCCCAGTGGCACGAACCTACCAGATGAGAATTTACTTCTATGCTCGCTTCGAGGCAAGTAACACTGATACATGCATGGAAGCACCAGCTGTTCTGGACGACTGTCTGATCAAGCTCTCCGTAGCCAACGTGAGTAAGACCTTCAACATTCACAAGGCCGCAGGGCCACACGGATTATCAGGACATGTACTCTGAGCGTGCGCTGACCAACTGGCAAGTGTCTTCACTGACATTTTCAACCTCTCCCTGACTGAGTCTGTAATACCAACATGTTTCAAGCAGACCACCATAGTCCCTGTGCCCATAAACACTAAGGTAACCTGCCTAAATGACTACCGACCCGTAGCACTCACGTCTGCACTATGAAGTGCTTTGAAAGGCTGGTCATGGCTCACATCAACACCAATATCCCAGAAACCCTAGACCCACTCCAATTTGCATACCGCCCCAACAGATCCACAGATGATGCAATCTCTATTGCACCCAACACTGCCCTTTCCCACCTGGACAAAATAAACACCTATGTGAGAATGCTATTCATTGACTACAGCTCAGCGTTCAACACCATAGTACCCTCAAAGCTATTCACTAAGCTAAGGACCCTGGGACTAAACACCTCCCTCTGCAAATGGTCCTGGACTTCCTGATGGGTCGCCCCCAGGTGGTAAGGGTAGGTAACAACACATCCGCCATTCTGATCCTCAACACAGGGGCCCCTCAGGGGTGCAAGCTCAGTCCCCTCCTGTACTCCCTGTTCACTCATGACTGCATGGCCAGGCACGACCCAACTCCCATCATCAAGTCTGCAGATGACACAACAGTGGTAAAGGTCAGAGACCTGGCCGTGTGGTGCCAGAATAACAACCTATCCCTCAACGTAACCAAGACTAAGGAGATGATTGTGGACTACAGGAAAAGGAGGACCGAGCACGCCCCCATTCTCATCGACTGGACTGTAGTGGAGCAGGTTGAGAGCTTCAAGTTCCTCGGTGTCCACATCAACAACAAACTAGAATGGTCCAAACACACCAAGACAGTCGTGAAAAGGGCACATCAAAGCCTTTTCCCCCTCAGGAAACTAAAAAGATTTGGCATGGGTCCTGAGATCCTCAAAAGATTCTACAGCTGCAACATCGAGAGTTGCATCCCTGCCTGGTACGGCAATTTCTCGGCCTCTGACCGCAAAGCACTACAGAGGGTAGTGCGTACGGCCCAGTACATCACTGGGGCTAAGCTGCCTGCCATCCAAGACCTCTACACCAGGCGGTGTCAGAGGAAGGCCCTAATAATTGTCAAAGACCACAGCCACCCCAGTCATAGACTGTTCTCTCTACTACCACATGGCAAGCAGTACCGGAGTGCCAAGTCTAGGACAAAAAGGCTTCTCAACAGTTTTTACCCCCAAGCCATAAGACTTCTGAACAGGTAATCAAATGGCTACCCGGACTATTTGCATTGTGTGCCCCCCCAAACCCTCTTTTTACGCTGCTGCTACTTTCTGTTTATCATATATGCATAGTCACTTGAACTATACATTCATGTACATACTACCTCAATTGGGCTGACCAACCAGTGCTCCCGCACATTGGCTAACCCGGGCTATCTACATTGTGTTCCGCCACCCACCAACTGCCAACCCCTCTTTTACGCTACTGCTACTCTCTGTTCATCATATATGCATAGTCACATAACCATATCTACATGTACATACTACCTCAATCAGCCTGACTAGACGGTGTCTGTATGTAGCCTCGCTACTTTTATAGCCTCGCTACTGTACATAGCCTGTATTTTTACTGTTGTTTTATTTCTTTACTTACCTATTGTTCACCTAACACCCTTTTTGCACTATTGGTTATAGCCTGTATGTAAGCATTTCACTGTAAGGTCTATGTCTACACCTGTTGTATTCAGCGCACGTGACAAATAAACTTTGATTTGATTTGATTTCAACCTCTCTATCGTATCGTCTGAGATCCCCAAAGATTGGAAAGCTGCCACGGCCTGTTGTCCAGACCTCTGGCAGTCTAAATGCATGCTCTTCAACCGATCACTGCTCGCACCTGCCCGCCCGCCTAGCATCACTACTCTAGATGGTTCTGACTTAGAATATGTGGACAACTACAAATACCTAGGTGTCTGGTAAGACTCTAAGCTCTTCTTCCAGACTCACATTAAGCATCTCCAATCCAAAATTAAATCTAGAATCGTCTTCCTATTTCGCAACAAAGCATCCTTCACTCATGCTGCGAAACATACCCTCATAAAACTGACCATCCTACTGATCCTGACTTCGGCGATGTCATTTACAAAATAACCTCCTATACTCTACTCAGCAAATGGGATGCTGTCTATCACAGTGCCATCCGTTTCGTCACCAAAGCCCCATATACCACCCACCACTGAGACCTGTATGCTCTCGTTGGCTGACCCTTGCTTCATACTCGTCGCCAAACCCACTGGCTCCAGGTCATCTATAAATCCTTGCTAGGTGATGCCCCGCCTTATCTCAGCTCACTGGTCACCCGTAGCACGCGCTCCAGCAGGTATCACTCACTGGTCACCCCCAAAGCCAATTCCTCATTTAGCCGCCTTTCCTTCCAGTTCTTTGCTGCCAATGACTGGAGTGAATTGCAAAAATCCCTGACGCTGGAGACTCATATCTCCCTCACTATCTTTAAGCATCAGCTATCAGAGCAGCTTACCGATCACTACACCTGTACATAGCCCATCTGTAAATAGCCCATCCAACTACCTCATCCCCATATTGTTATTTATTTGATTAGTTTTATTTATTTTGCTCCTTTGCACCCCAGTATCTCTACTTGCACATTAATCTTCTGCACATCTCACTCCAGTGTTTATTTGCGAAATTGTAATTACTTCTCCACTACGGCCTATTTATTGCCTTACCTAATCTTATTTCATTTACACACACTGTATATAGACTTTTCTATTGTGTTATTAACTGTGTGTTTGTTTATTCCATGTGTAACTGTGTTGTTTGTGCCACGGCTTTTGAATAAGGAGGTCCAAGGTGCGGCGTGGTGAGCGTACATATTCTTTATTTAAGATGACGCCGAAAAAAAAAACAATAAACACTACAAACAAACCGTGAAGCTAAAGGCTATGTGCCCTAAACAAAGTCAACTTCCCCACAAAGAAAGGAGGGAAAAGGGCTACCTAAGTATGGTTCCCAATCAGATACAACAATAGACAGCTGTCCCTGATTGAGAACCATACCCAGCCAAATCATAGAAATACAAAATCATAGATATTAAAACATAGAATGCCCACCCCAAATCACACCCTGACCAAACCAAATGGAGACATTTAAAGGCTCTCTAAGGTCAGGGTGTGACACACACTGCTTTGCTTTATCTTGGCGAGGTCGCAGTTGTAAATGTGAACTTGTCAACTGGCTTCCCTGGTTAAATAAAGGTGAAATAAAAAATACATTTAAAAAATATATATACAATATGTAGGAATGTCTTGTGTCCGTCCTACCTGTAGTGTTGATAAATTGAATATTCCTCATCTGCATATATCATAAATTGCTATTGCAAATAGAAGTATTATGTTCAACAACTGACATTTGCAGATATTATTTTGACAAACACACCTTGGTGCTTACAATTCATTCTCTATTGTCATAGATTTGGTGGGCATTGTCATCTGTGATGTGACTTTCTTTAAGCACGTACTGATGAAACTGTCACTTCATACTTTTTTCTTGAAGTCTCCAAACGCTCTACATTTATTCACTCTGTGATAGGGTTGGATCCTATATGCTACTTTTATTATTGTCCTGTAAATGATTCAGTGCCTATAATTTACGCTGTGTGTAGAATGGGCATAAAGGAATTAACCTCTACTACTAAATTACTACTAGATTATAGTGATAAGGAAAACAGCACACACATTTGGCTTTTGAAATCATTTACCTATAACTAATCAGAATTCCATTATGTTTACATAAAACAAAGAGAGTACTTCAAAATGAGAAGATCCTGCCATGGAAAAGATGACTGGGTGGACATGAAGTGGAAAGGAGGGGAAATAACTCCCACCATGCAGCAGGACACCTTCAGCTGTGGGGTCTTTGTAATGCAGGGTTGATAGTTATATTTTCAATAATGAGTAGCTGTTATGTGACAATGAGGTCAAAAACTTTATTTTATTTTTTTGGTGGAGATGGTCTGTAAAGCTAACAGATTTAAGTCTAATGAGATGAAAGTAGACAAACATCAGAGTGTGTGATTTGAGGTCACTGGGTCACATTACCAAGGAGCTATTGAAATTCTAAATTTGGAAAAATTCATGTAAAATCATGTGAGATGAAAATGGACAAAATAAAGGGTGTGCAATATAGAAGGGTAGTCATTGCACATAATTAACCATTTTTAAGTCATTAGGTCACATGACCAAGGAGCTTTTGAATTTTTAAATGTAAAAAAATTCATGTAAATGACAATGGACAAACTCAAAGGTGTGCAATGTGTAGGCCCACTGAGTGGACATTCTGGACCTTGTTTGAAATCCCTAGGTCACATGACCAAGGAGCTATTGAAATTCAAAATTTAGAAAAATTCATGTAAAATCAGGTGAGATGAAAATGGACAAACTAAAGGGTGTGTAATATAGAAGGATAGTCAGTGGACATTCTGAACCTTGTTTGAGTCCAGTAGGTCATATGACCAATGAGCTATTGAAATTCAAAAATGTAAATTAATCAGTTAAAATAGTTTGAGATGTAAATCAACAACAATAAAAAATGTGTGCAATGTGTGTCTATGCCATCGGGTTAGCTGGAAACAGGTTTTAAAGTTCTAGGAGTAGTGGTTAAATAGCAAATGAAACTTGAAAAATTTGATTTGTCACTATGTTGACGGTCCCTAACTGCTGTTGGTGCAGGTAAGGAAAACTGCAGGCGAATATCCATCGAATATCCAGACTGAAACCAGCTTTACCTCAGTTTTCTTGTGGGGGGAGAAATAAGCCCCATTGAGCATATAATATGCCTATTGTTAAAATGGCATTACAAATGAACCACACAAAAGCATTGGAATATGAAAATAAAACATTATTCATATATGTTAATAGGCCACTAAATGTCCTCATCATCATAAAGAACAACGACATTCGCCTGAAACAGCCCGACATTTTAGCGTATGGAAAGGCTACCTGAAGCCCATTGGACCATATTAACATATTTGACATTGCTAAATGAGCAGGGCAGGGTTCTGTGTGTGGTGACGTTCCGGCCTAAATGGAATGGAGCCACTGGTACCATTCAATTATCTCTTAATGTTGTCAATAAAGAGATCTGTCAAGGAACGCACCACTTGATCTGAGAGGTTTCGGCTGTTAAATCGCAGCAGTGACGCTATATGCAATTGCGTTATTCCCATTTACAATAGGATGAATGAACTTTAAATAGTATCCAATCAGAGGAGAGCTCCTCTGGCATATAAAAACCTAGCGAAGCTGATTCATTCTGGACACCATTTATTAGCTTTGGTGTGTCTTTCCCAAAGAAAAACGTCCTACGGTAGGTTTTTTTTTTTTTACGTTGTATAAATGCTTAAGTATGTCATATTTGCAGAACTGTTATGTGTCTAATATGCTTTGTATTTAATACATGTATTGGTCAAATAGGCTATATGATAATGGCAAAACGTTTGGAATATAGGATGAACAAAGACTGGTATTTTTAGACAGCATCTCGGGAAAGCGCATCTAACCCTAGAGAAATGGGGAGACGTCAGTGATTTGGTTTCACTCAAAACGATTAAATCGAACTGACGTACAATATTTCACCCTGGTTAAAATCGTCAACTAGTGTAGAGGGGTGTATTTTCCGTTTGGCATAGCCGTTTACACCGCAGAGACCGCAAGGTCGTGGTCTATCTGCAAGGTCTTATCTGGTGCTGGACATCACGCATTCGGTTGCTTCAAACTAATGTGAACAGTATTGCCTCGCACTGTAACCGACATATTTTGGATTAACGTGGATGAATATGCATTCCCTTTGTTGGACATTTTTATATTTTAGAGAATAAATTGCTATATTTGCGTGTTGCGTGTACCCTCTCAGATTATGAGGAATTTGTTTGCTACCTCAAAACCAGGTGTCGAAATAGCCGACCACTGCGTCACAATGCGTACAGTAACTTCTCAAGTCTTTTTCGACCCTGTTCCTATTAGTTATTCCATTTGCCGGGTCTCGGCTCTTGGCCACTGACACCTCATCGTTTCATCCTTGCGCACAGGTGAACGCAGTCATGCCTTTCGGTAACACCCACAACAAGCTGAAGATGAGCTACTCCGCGGAGCAGGAGTACCCCGACCTCAGCCAACATAACAACCACATGGCCAAGGTGCTCACCCCAGAGATGTACGCCAACCTGCGGGACAAAGAGACTCCAAGTGGATTTACCGTGGATGATGTCATTCAAACTGGAATTGATAACCCAGGTAAACAGCCCGAGCTTGCCTAGGTTGGTCCTAAACCGTTTTATGCCGCGTCGAGAGGGCGAAGGGTTTTGGTTATAGCCTACCCACTCATCCGGTGCTTGGATTTTGCAATGTCAGCCATGTACCGAGTGAAAAACCTCCGCTGTTGAAACTGTGACCTTGTTACCAAGTGCCTGTGATGTGGCCAATAATGCAATGTTCAGTATAATAATAGGAATTCATTATTTGTGGCCGTGTCGAGCGCATTGTTCCAATTAACAATCCATGGCCATACACCAATGTATTCCAATTTGTCACAGCAGCATCACCAACGATCTTTGTTGAGCAAGGTCAAGTCCACTATTTGTCTGCAGGTGACATTACAGGCTAAATTGATGCCTTGCATTTGATTCCCGTCTTGTTGGGTCACATGTCCATTTAACAGCGGAATTACTGACTTTGAATTGTAATGTAGGCCTTTAATTTGATGTCTATTGTGAGGCCCTACTACAACATCCAGTGTAAGTGGCAACCAGCTGAAGATGTGTACCGGTATGCAAACTAGACCTGGGTTTAAATACTATTTCAAATACTTTCACATTGAGTAGTAGCATATAGATGTTTATTTGAAAATACAAGTAGAATATTGGAATGTGTATTGGCATGCATTTAAAAAATATATATTTATACTCATGCATTTAATTCGGGCCCTACATTGGGTATTTTAAATACATGTATTTGAAAAACCTCAAATACACACAAAACAAGTATTTAAATGACACAATTTTAAACCCAGATCTGCTGCAAACCTTAGTCACCTCAACTTAACATTTTTCTTAATCAGAACATGTACAGCATTATGAATGTGAACCCAAATTTGTATTAATGCCCAATTGCTTCAGTGTAGATGGTGTTGTTCTGACAGCTTGCATCTGAAGGGTGGCTAAAGCTATTACTGGAACTAAGACCAATGTGACTGCTGGCACAGCTGACCAATTTTCAATACAATTCCAAAACCAATTACTGTCAACCAACTGCATTTTGTCAGTGAAAATTTCACTTGGATGACGTCAACTGTTGGCACCATTGGCTGGCATTTCTTTTTCTTCACCCTGTCCCTGTTTTATTCAAGGCCACCCCTTCATCATGACAGTGGGCTGTGTGGCCGGAGACGAGGAGACGTACGAGGTGTTCAAGGAGCTGCTGGACCCCATCATCGAAGACCGCCACGGCGGATACAAGCCCTCAGACAAACACAAGACCGACCTGAACCCAGATAACCTTGTGGTAAAGGCACACAATGTCCACACACTCTGAATCGCCTCACCCTGGTTCACCACATACACACTCCCAAGGTTGTCCTACATGAGTCAACAACTATTTGGGAAATTAATTTGTCAATGAAAATCCATATTGGGCATAATGGCCACACAACCCATTATTTTCAAACCTCCATGTAGCCCAACCCTGGTTTAGTCGATATCAAATGTCCATACCTGTTAGCAGTTAGCATGAAAGCTAACACGACGGTTGTTGTTTTGGCAGGGTGGGGATGACCTGGACCCCAACTTCGTCCTGAGCTCCAGAGTGCGAACTGGCAGGAGTGTCCGCGGCTTCTGCCTCCCCCCACACTGCAGCCGTGGGGAGCGACGTGCCATTGAGAACATGGCAATCGAAAGTGCGTAACCGAGCCCTGTCCTCTTCAATGCCTTGAGTCCTGCTGCATGCCCTTTGTGACACTGCCCCCTGACAGCACTGAGTGGAACTGTCTTAATTAGACTATTGAAGTCATGCCACACTGCAATTGACTTGCTGCTCTTGACTGGCATTGGTTAAGACTTAATTATTCCAGATGTGTTTTATATAATGGCAGTTGTGTAAAAAATACCCAATTGTCAAAGTAAAGCTACCTTCATATAAAATGATTCAAGTGGAAGTCTTCCAGTAAAATACTACTTGAGTAAAGTATGTGGTTATAAATTTACTTAAGTATCAAAAGCAAATGTAGTTGCTAAAGTATAAGGACTTTGGAATTATTTATATTAAGCAAACCAGTCAGTACAATTTGTATTTACAGATTGCCAGGGGCACACCATAATTTAAGCATTTGTGTTTAGTGAGTCTGCCAGATAAGAGGCAGAGTGTAGCTTAAGTAAAAGCAGTCAACCCAAAAAATGACTTGGGTAGTACTTTAAAGTGTTTTTACTTAAGCACTTTACACCACTGTGTAATTGAATCCTTAACTGAAATTGGCACTTTGAAAAAAATATAACTGCTTGATTGTTGATTTTTCTGCAGGTCTAGCCTCACTGGATGGGGACCTCAATGGCCAGTATTACGCCCTGAAGAACATGACAGATGATGAGCAGCAACAGCTGATTGACGACCACTTCCTGTTTGACAAGCCTGTGTCCCCCCTGCTGTTGGCGTCCGGGATGGGCCGTGACTGGCCTGACGGCAGGGGCATCTGGTGAGTTCCCCGGGCACCACAGCAGAGATTTCTCCATGTAGACGTCAAATGGCTTCCTTTTCCTTTCACGATGGCAGATGAATAAAGGGACTTAGTCTGGCATTCTCCTGCCACTCAGCTCTTCCAGTGAATCCCTCCCATGGTCTGTCGGTGTTCACTAAGGAAGGCGCGAAAGTGCAGTAAAAGGTAAAATGGTGCTGGAGAATGCTGACGTTTTACTTGTCCCCAACCAATTGTTTTTGTTTACTTGCATTATTTGCAAAATTATTTTGTACATGATGTTGCCGCTACCATCTCTTATGACCGAAAATAACTTTTACTCACCACGGACTGGCAGAATATTCTTTGTCCTGTCTGACGAGCCCGACGCGACTGATTTACTGCTTTCTCGGGAACAGGCCCAGATCCCCATGATTAGTGTGGAGAAAAAGGGGCCAGAGGGCATACTGACTTCTGAGAATTTGTAGGCGATCGAATAAACCCCCCACTTCCTTCCATTCTGCTAGCAAATCTGCAATCTTTGGAGAATAAAATTGATGACCAATGCGGAAGATTAAACTACCAACGGGACAATCAAAACTGTAACATCTTATGCTTCACGGAGTCGTGGCTGAACGACGACACGATCAACATACAGCTGGCTGGTTATACGATGTTCCGGCAGGATAGAACAGCGGCGTCTGGTAAGACTAGGGGCGGTGGTCTGGATTTTTGTAAACAACAGCTGGTGCACGTTATCTAAGTCTTGAGCTATTGCGGTCTACAGCTTATGAGATGCTCTATCTACCTAGCGTTTTCATCTGTATTTTTCATAGCTGTTTACATACCACCAGAGAAGGAGACTGGCACTAAGACAGCATTGAATGAGATGTATTCCGCCATAAGCAAACAAGAGAACGCTCACCCAGAGGCGGTGCTCCTTGTAGCTGGGGACTTGAATGCAAAGAAGCTTACATCTGTTTTACCAAATTTCTATCAGCATGTTAAATGTGCAACCAGAAAACTCTGGACCACCTTTACTCCACACACTGAGACGCATACAAAGCTCTCCATTTGGTAAATCTGACCATAATTCTATGCTCCTGCTTACAAGCAAAAATTAGAGCGGGATGCACCATTGACAAGCGCAATAAAAGTGGTCAGATGAAGCAGATGCTAAGCTTCAGGACAGTTTTGTAGCATAGACTGGAATATGTTCTGGGATTCTTTCGGATGGTCACTGGCTTCATCAAGTGCATCGATGACATCATCCCCACAGTGACTGTATGTACCCCAACAAGAAGCCACGGATTACAGGCAACATCCACACTGAGCTGCCACTTTCAAGGAGCAGAACTCTAACCATCACAGGCAAAGCGTCAATACAGGACTAAGATTGAAATGTACTACACCGGCTCTACCGCTCGTCAGATGTGGCAGGGCTTGCAAACCATTAGACTACAAAGGGAAGCACAGCTGAGAGCTGCCCAGTGGCACAAGCCTACCAGGCCAGCTAAACTACTTCTATGCTCGCTTCGAGGCAAAGACCACTAAAATATGTATGAGAGAACCAGCTGTTCTGGGAAGATTGTTTGAACACGCTCTCCGCAGCCAATGTGAGTAAGACCTTTAAACAGGTCAACATTCACAAGGCCACAGGGCCAGACGGATTACCAGGATGTGTACTGCGAGCATGCGCTGACCAACTGGCAAGCGTCTTCACTGACATTTTCAACCTCTCCCTGACTGAGTCTGTAATACCAACATGTTTCAAGCAGACCACCATAATCCCTGTGCCCAAGAACACTAAGGTAACCTGCCTACATGACTACCGACACGTAGCACTCACGTCTGTAGCCATGAAGTGCTTTGAAAGGCTGGCCATGGCTCACATCAACATCATTATCCCAGAAACACTAGACCCACTCCAATTTACAAACCGCACCAACAGATCCACAGATGCGATATATATTGCACTCCACACTGCTCTTTCCCACCTGGACAAAAGGAACACCTATTTGAGAAATGTTACTCATTGACTACGGTTTAGCGTTCAACACCATAGTGCCCTCAAAGCTCATCACTAAGCTAAGGATCCCTGGAGCTAAACACTTCCCTCTGCAACTGGATCCTGGACTTCCTGACAGGCTGCCCCCAGGTGGTAAGGGTATTCAACACATCCGCCACGCTGATCCTCAAAACAGGGCACCCTCAGTGGTACGTGCTCAGTCCCTTCCTGTACTCCCTGTTCACTCATGACTGCACGACTCCAACGCCATCAAGTTTGCCGACGACAAGTGGTAGGCCTGATCACCGACCGCAACAAGGCCGCCTTTAAGGAGGTCAGAACTGGCCGTGTGGTGCCAGGACAACCTCTCCCTCAACGTGATCAAGACAAAGGGTTGGCAGGTAGCCTAGTGGTTAGTGTTGGACTAGTAACCGGAAGGTTGCAAGATCGAATCCCTGAGCTGACAAGGTAAAAATCTTCCTAGGCCGTCATTGAAAATAAGAATCTGTTCGTAACTGACTTGCCTAGTTACATAAAGGTTAAAAAAAATGTGGACTACAGGAAAGAGGACTGAGCATGCCCCCATTCTCATCGAGGCTGCAGTTTGAGATCTTCAAGTTCCTTGGCGTCCACATCACCAACAAATTAATATGGTCCAAGCACACGAAATAGTCGTGAAGCAGGTACGACAACCTATTTCCCCCTCAGGAGACTGAAAAGATTTGGCATGGGTCAGATCCTCAAACGGTTCAACAGCTGCACCATCGAGCGCATCCTGACTGGTTGCATCAAGGCCTGATATGGCAACTGCTCTGCTTCCGACCGAGTGTCGTGCGTACGTCTCAGTACATCACTGGGGCCAAGCTTCCTGCTATCCAGGAACTCTACCAGGCGGTGTCGGAGGAAGGCCCTAGAAATTGTCAGACTCCAGCCACCCTAGTCAGACTGTTCTCTCTGCTACCGCACGGCAAGCAGTACCAAGTCTAGGTCCAAGAGGCTTCTAAACAGCTTCTACCCCCAAGCCATAAGACTCCTGAACAGCTAATCAAATAGCTACCCAGACTATTTGCATTCCCCCCCTTATTTACACCACTGGTTCTCTCATCTATGCATAGTCCCTTTAATAGCTCTACCTACATGTACATATTACCTCAACTAGCCGGTGCCACTGTACATTGACTCTGTATATAGTCTCGCTATCGTTATTTTGCTGCTGCTCTTTAATTACTCAACTTTTTCTGATTCTTATCTGTGTTTTTTTAAATGCCTTGTTGGTTATGGGCTCTTAAGTAAGCATTTCACTGTAAGGTCTACCTACACCTGTTGTCTTCGGTGCATGTGCCAATAAAATGGACGCTAGTTGACCTCTACAATGGTCTAAATTAACTGGAGGGCCCCATCTATGATTCTACAATTCACATTTCATACTCCAAAACAGGGCTCTCCAACCCTGTTCCTGGAGAGCTACCCTTCTGCAGATATTTGGTCAAATGCCAATTATGAGTAATCATTAGAACCAGGTGTGCTAGATCAGGGTGAGTGTGAATACCTACAGGATGTTAGCTCGCCAGGAACCAGCTTGGCGTGCCCTGCTCTAAAATAGTGAGATGCATTTATGTTCTCTGTGGGTCATTAAAGGAGGCTCTGGGTACAGATCTAGGACAACCTCCCCGAATCCTAACCATTCATGGTGGATTTATTCTTTAATCTACGCAAGATTGGCATCTATGACTAATGTCACCCTACGCTGGAGTACCAGCTGGAGGGTGCCTTCAGTGAGAGTAAACATGATCGTTACGTATAATGGCATCTCACTCCAGCCAATGTTGAACTAATATGTTGATTTTTGTTGACAGGCACAATGATGGCAAGACCTTCCTGGTCTGGGTGAATGAGGAGGACCATCTGCGGGTCATCTCTATGCAGAAGGGTGGCAATATGAAGGAGGTGTTCCACCGCTTCTGCACAGGCCTCACAAAGGTGTGTGACGTGCACTCCGCTTTCTAGGATGTCAAATATGTTAAGCCCAAGGCTCAATTCTACACCGTAATGGTGAAGAACATGTGCAAACTACATTGCTGGGGTTAATTGCATTTGAATGCAGTCAATTTGTGAGTCTACTTAAAATGCTATGCAATACGGCACTTCAAAAACTGTTGCAAAAAAAGGGGGAAACGTTTTAAACTTAAATAGTACCCAACACTGCAGTTGCTTTCTCAACACAACCTTTGGTCCCTTACCTCACTGTTTCCTCTGACCACTTCAGATTGAGAGCCTGTTCAAGGACCAGGGCCATGAGTTCATGTGGAACGAGCACCTGGGCTACGTGCTCACCTGCCCCTCCAACCTGGGCACGGGGCTGCGCGCCGGCGTGCACGTCAAGCTGCCCAACATGAGCAAGCACGAGAAGTTCAGCGAGGTCCTCAAGAGGTTGAGGCTGCAGAAGCGTGGCACAGGTACGTCCATTTTGAATACACCAACTCTATTAGGAAATGTAGATGAGACATTCTGTCTAGCAGTTATTAAGATTAAGTGAATGTCGAGCAGATCTGGAGTAGTCTCTCTACGTTTGATTTAGTAACCAATGGTTGTTACTGTAGGCTGGTAAAACATTGTGCAGTCAAGATGTCAATGTTTTAATTGAATTGGAATCCATGTACTTAAATTGACAGTTATACTAATCCAACATGCCTCTAAACCTTTGGCTGTGGCTGCAATTCTCCTAAATGTGGATAACACTTTCCACTAAGTCTTTAACTGTCCACTGAATAGGGGCAGGATGGCCAACTCTCCTCCTGGGGAGCTACACTGCTGCCGGAATTTGATCAGCCCTACTCCTGTTTTGGCTAAGTAGCTGCTCCTCGGGCCTCATAACTGTGCGCCACTTCTGAAAAGACTGCACACATACAAAAATATTGAGATTTATAAACTCCGTTTACGCCCGTCATAAATCAGACTTGTCCTGAAACTGCATGCGTGAACAAGCATTAAAACCTGAAATGCCCATCTTTCCCTTTTTTATGGTGACAACGCAGCCCTTATTTGCTGGACGTATTGGAATTAGGCCAAGGCAGTTTCTAAAGGCAATGGCCAACTACATCAAATGTCTCTCTGGAGGTGTTGGAATTAGGCCAAGGAAGTTTCTGAAAAAACTATTTGCAAATTGTTGGACCTGTAAACATGTGTAGTTTTTCCCGACCCTAAATATGCTGCACTGTCTGCAAATTCTGAAACATTGTCTATGTTAAACTACAGTAGGCCTACTTAGTGGTAGCCGACACAAAAGTAAACTCTGTTCATTTACATTCTACTGTTATAAATCACACTCCCTTTTCTGATGCATAGAGCAGAACACTTCAAATAATAGCTTATCAGACCCAATTTAAATAAGGGAAACCCATGGTAATTTGTTGTAGGCTAAAGCATATGACAACTATATTTATGAAAATTGTTTACTTGAAACATTTGCAATTCCAGTAGGTTAAGATGTGCAGTACCCTAAAATGTAAGTTGAAGAGATGAACCTTCTGTTCTACCCTTAAACTGCGCTCGATTGGATTGCATGGAGCTAAATACAGTGTTTCAAATATTTCCTACTGTAAAGTGGGTCCAATTTAATGTAGGCATTTTAGGCTACTTCGAGTATGAAACAAAGGTACATTTATTATGGAAATGGATGCCTATTTCCAACTTTTAGAATGCAGAGATGTGAAACAATTATCTTCACGAATGGCAAATGATTGCTACTTGCAATGCAATACTTCAACCACTGGAAACTGTGCATACACATGGTCTATAGCGGGATCATCAACTCGATTCAGCCTGGGCAAAAACTTAGTGGGTTTTGGTTGGGGGTGGCCAGAACATAATTACACATGTGTAGACTGCAAGCCCAAACCCCAATATTTGACTAACAATCATTTCAAACCTTGCTTACATTTTGTACACGATCACGTCTGTGTGGGAGTACTTAAACAGGTTTACAAAATCAAAATCAATTGGTGCGGATTTCCTTGTTTTTAGTCTCATGTCCAATAATTCAAGTGTCTTCTCAGAACTTGGGGGCCAAATAAAACTACCCATGGGCTGCTAGTTGGGGACCCCTGGTCTAAAGTCTGCAGGAAGCTAAGCACATTCTCACATCAAATTCCATGTTATACATGCAAACTTTTGAGTGAACTGGAGCATGCATATTTGTGCATATGCAATATTTTTTGGAGCCCCCAGGACTTAGATTACAGTAGCTGAAAGGCATTAAAGTAGGGCTGCCTGGAACTAAAACCTGCATACCCACTGGCTCTCCGGGAGCAGGATTGGCCTATCACCCCTAGTTGCGGAGAAGCCAACCGTATCAGCACCATTTGGCTCAGCTTTTCTTTGGTACCGCCCCCCCTCCAGGTGGTGTGGACACTGCAGCAGTAGGCGGTGTCTTCGACATCTCCAACGCAGACCGCCTGGGCTTCTCCGAGGTGGAGCTGGTGCAGATGGTTGTCGACGGCGTCAAGACCCTCGTTGAGATGGAAAAGCGTCTGGAGAGCGGCCAGTCCTTCAACGACCTGATGCCCGACCAGAAGTGAACACGCTCTCTCAAACCTTCTAACCTATTACATCGTCACCAATATCTCCCCCTTGTCTCCATAAACAATCTTCACTACATCAAGGAAATGCACTCTGCCCGACACGTTTAGTGGCACAAGTTAGATGAGTCTTCATCTGTGATGAAGGATTTTGTATCAAATGCAATCTTTTTGCTGATGGCTATTAACACCTGAAATAAAAGTATCTTTGGCCCATGGAATGTGTTGTTTGTCACTTTGAGCAAGTGATTTGTTTTGACATTGTGTCATGAATTAGTCATTTATAATACTTTTTCTGTGCTTAATTACACTTGCCTACTGTAGCTCAATTGACAAAGAGAAATTCTGATGCAAACCAAATGCATGGTGTCTATAGATGCATTGTATTCTGACTGAATTCCCTTAGTGTACCACCTCTTGTGCACTTGTTACCCATCCAATGAGCTTATCATATAAACTACAACGCAAAAAGTACTGTTTACTCCCCTTAATAATTTCAGCACAGGTAACAGCCATTTAGGTTTTTTTCATTCTTACTCTCCCCAATTCACTTAAACATTTTCTTTATTTCCCATGGGCTTCACCAGAGTACCCCCTAGTGGCTGGAAGACAACTGTATTAAGGCCCTTACACTAACTTTGAATGTTGTTCAACCCGTCAGTTCCAAGAGGAACATCTACCCCTTTCCTGAATAGCAATAGAGCTTGTCAATTTGTAAATTAGAGAATGGTGCGATGTAAATGAGTAAGCCATTTGGTAAGGATCCATTTTAACACTGGAGACATGTGAAACCAGTCATACTGCAGCATGTCACCTTATGAAATGCCGGTCTTAACCTCTACAGCTACCCCCCCCCCTACTTTTTTTTTCTATTTCTGCCTGTGGCTCAGAACCAAGGATATGCATATTCTTGATTTCATTTGAAAGAAAACACTCAGTTTGTAAATGTGACTTGAATGTAGGAGACTATAATACAATGAGAACCATATGTTTTAATTTTTAAAATGAAGAAGACAAAACAAACATTCAGGATGGGGACAATTTCAGTAAACATGAGGGCAACAGTACTTGTGCAGTTTCAGAATGATAACTTCTAAAATGAGTGTGCTACATGACATTTATCATGAAGTAGCCCAAATGTGGCCAAATTGGTGAAGTTATACATTTTGAATGGAATAACTACAAAAATATTTAACACCCCCCTCCCTGTGAAAAATATATACATTTCAAAATAACACTTTCAATATTTGGAAGACCCTCAGTCCTCTACACAATATTGTGCTGCTGATGCCAGGTGCCATAGCAGTCTCTTTCTGCTGTAAAGCAGAGGGTCACCAAGCAAGTGGCGCAGGTGATGGGGGACTTCATTTTGCAAAGAACACAGCGACGCCTCCATGCTGTGCCCTTTTGGCCCTGATGCACATCCGTGCCTGCAGAAATACATTTGGGCAGATGAACACCACTTGTGGCAGGAGCTGGATGAACCAGCTTCAGTGGGGGATGGACACCTTGGCCCTGGGGGCTGCCATTCGGAGTCAGTGTCACTGTGAAAGAAAATGTTCAGTTAGAATAGTTTCACATATGAGCCCTGTATCAACAGGTATAATAAACATATATATATAGAGTACAGGGAACATAAGGATGAATATATTATGACATTTCAGCTATATCTACTGTCTTTATATTACAACAGATCAGCTGTATCTACTGTCTCCATTTCACTTTGGCCATTGTTGTGGGCCTGCCTTCCCTTCAACAGCCTCAAATAGGCTATTTCACGTGGGGGTTGGGCAGCAGCCACACGCATCTCACATTTCATTACATTTTTATATATTGCTATTAAAAAAAATTAAATCATAAATAATGTTATATTATTAATTTCAAACAACGGTATTAGCATGAGAAGAACTTACCAGTCCAAAACGATGTCCTCTCCGTTAAAAAAATATTCCTCCATTTGGGAATCGCTAAATGTGCATGTCCATCCACTCCAAAATAATCCAAACAGTGCAAAGCATTTACACTCGTGCCATTTAAAGAATTTTAAACATGTCTATTTCCAAACACAAAGTGTGCCCAGTGACATTCTTGCTGACAAATTAACTTTTTTTTGTAGCTTGAAACTGTCCCGGGATTGTCACCCTCACACATGGTCAATTATCGTGACTAGGCTAATATGTGTAATAGGCCTACCGGTAGCTAGTGATGTAGTGGTAAAAAAATAATAGGTGGATAAACTCTGATTGCCGGTGGCGTGAACTTACGCTCCATAAACTTTCAATGCATTTTTCTGAAAAGGGAGGGTCAACTGCGTTTAGTTGTGTTACCCTCTAAGCTGAGGCAGTTTTACACACAGAACAGGTAGCCTACATTAATATAATACACAAATTGAATTCAAATGTGTTTACGCCCTAATTCATGAGTTAATGCCTGGAGTCTTCACAGATTGTGTGACATAAAAGATGACCTTTCTTTCCTTATATTAATGACATTTAAGTCTTATTTGTCATTATTAAGCATGTAACAATTTAATTAGAACCCTGTACGATTCCAGGATCGTGGAGATGTCGGAAAACGCATTGTAACTATGCCGATGTAACATTTCATTATGTTTCTCTGTGAAAACAGTTCTCACGGGCACCCAAATCCAAAATAATGTAGGCCGACGCCATTGCAAAATCAAATGCTTCTAACTGAAAGAGTCAACTATCATTAATGTTGGGATGTTTTGGATGCGCATTGGTGTCTAGCAGTAGGCTAGTTGTCTAGTGATATTGGTGTCTAGTTGTAGGCTAGTTGTCTAGTGATAGTGGTGTCTAGCGATATTGGTGTCTAGCTGTAGGCTAGTTGTCTAGTGATATTGGTGTCTAGCTGTAGGCTAGTTGTCTAGTGATAGTGGTGTCTAGCTGTAGACTAGTTGTCTAGTGATATTGGTGTCTAGTTGTAGGCTAGTTGTCTAGTGATAGTGGTGTCTAGTGATATTGGTGTCTAGCTGTAGACTTGTTGTCTAGTGATATTGGTGTCTAGCTGTAGGCTAGTTGTCTTGTGATATTGGTGTCTAGCTGTAGACTAGTTGTCTAGTGATAGTGGTGTCTAGCTGTAGGCTAGTTGTCTAGTGATATTGGTGTCTAGCTGTAGACCAGTTGTCTAGTGATAGTGGTGTCTAGTGATATTGGTGTCTAGCTGTAGACTTGTTGTCTAGTGATATTGGTGTCTAGCTGTAGGCTAGTTGTCTAGTGATAGTGGTGTCTAGCTGTAGGCTAGTTGTCTTGTGATATTGGTGTCTAGCTGTAGACTAGTTGTCTAGTGATAGTGGTGTCTAGCTGTAGGCTAGTTGTCTAGTGATATTGGTGTCTAGCTGTAGACCAGTTGTCTAGTGATAGTGGTGTCTAGCTGTAGACTAGTTGTCTAGTGATATTGGGGTCTAGCTGTAGACTAGTTGTCTAGTGATATTGGTGTCTAGCCGTAGGCTAGTTGTCTAGTGATAGTGGTGTCTAGCGATATTGGTGTCTAGCTGTAGACTAGTTGTCTAGTGATATTGGTGTCAAGCTGTAGACTAGTTGTCTAGTGATATTGGTGTCTAGCTGTAGGCTAGTTGTCTAGTGATATTGGTGACCATCATCAGCTGGTCCAGGAAAGAAAACAAATATTGATAGAAAATGAAGTTAAATAAATGGTCTACTTCTGGCCAAATTTAGGGGAGCTAATATCTTATTCATGGAAGCTGAACCCCCCCTGGCTCCCCTGTAATTTGCACCCTGATCAGTCCTTGCATCCATTGTCTTGATCTATGAATTTGAGTTGGTCTCCAGCTCCATCCCTTAGTTTTTTACTAAAATAGTGGCAGGGTTTCTGCTTTGTTATTGATTAAAACGCAGATGGCCCCTTTAATGGCTTTTCATTGTCATTGATGGCTGAGTAATGTAACAATGAAGGCACTTCCTTCAACCTTCATTACTGCAATAGATAACATGGACAAATAAAAGATCTCACATTGCCCGCATCATTTTTTCAAAACTATAGTCACTTTATATTGCATTTTCATCTAAACCTTTATTGATACAGGTTTGTTTCATTGACAAAATAACTTTTGCAATAGAGAATATGGTCGCTTTATTTCTAAAGCGACTTCTGAAGTCGACACATTCGTTAGGTGTCCCATGTGGGAATCGAACCCACAACCCTTGAAGTTGCCATGGATTCAGTCAAACACAGAGGCTCGTCACTGAAGGTATTTTAATAGACACGTGTTAAACCTACTCGGTGATGACTGAGTTAACACTAATTCCACAGCTCCAGGCTCAATAAAAAAACAAGTATATCAATATGCAGCTGTTGCAAAACTAACGTATATTATTTACATCCCCCCCCCCCAAAAAAAAAACAGTGGCAGCATTTTTAGGAGGGTGGAAGTGAATACTGAAGGCCTGAATATGGCCATAGTTGATCTTCGATCTGTTCCAGGGATGGCCGACCGCATCGGAACTGGCCCAGGTGGGTAGGACAAGATAGAAGGGGGCATTTCAGTAATATCTGAGAAGAGAACCGTTGAAACAATTATGTTAACAAAGGAACAAAATATATAATTCAGATATGCCAGGAAGGAAAATCTTCCCCGAAGTCTCTTTTTTTGTAGCGAGTGACACAATCCCATGATACTTTGCAACAATCCCCCATTTTAAAGCGTGGATCAGCTGAAGTGTGTCATCCCCCAGGCCCCGTACAGCAGAGGCTTTTCTGGGTCCACACATTGCATTTATGCTGTTATCACATGGATAAACACTAATGAACAACCGGTTCAAATCATAGAATGAAAGTGTGCAAGTGTGTAGAAGCTGGCTAAGTAAGGGGAGAGGGTGCAAACGACTGCCAAAATCAACAGTATTTGACAGTAATACCATAACTACTTGTGCAATTAGCTAGGCTATCCAACCACTCATATCTGGCAGCCATATTCTCTTGGCAAGAGGAATTCTGGGTACTCTATAAGAGGGGGAAGGGGTCCATTTTTAATGTTCTTCCTCCACTCCCTCCCTTGTATGAGAGTTTAAACTCCTAATGGGGAGGCATCTTCCAGACATGGGCTCTCCAACCCTGTTCCTGGAGAGCTACCTTCCAGTAGGTTTTCAATCCAACCACAGTTGTAACTAACCTGATGTAGCTTATCACCCAGCCAATTATTAGGGTTGTAGCAAAAACCTACAGGATGATAAAAACAAGACAACCAAATGTCAATGTCAGACCAACGTCCCCGACAGATCAGGACCACCTTTCACATCATCAACGATAATAATGCTCCAAAGACGCAGGGAATTATTGCCAAAAGCAGTTTTCAATACCTACTTTGTCTTGGAGGAAAACCGTTGTGAATTTGCTACTTCAGTCTTTTATAACGGCTGTACAGCTCGTTCAGAGTCCATTTTGAAGCTCTTTCTTTCCCCACGTTACGCAACCTACTTAGGTCCCATCAAATACAACTCTGGACCTCAAAGCCATGTTTTCATTGTACCCTCTAATCAGGGACTGATTTAGACCTGGGACACCAGGTGGGTGGAATTATTTATCATCAGGTAGAACAGAAAACCAGCAGCCTCCGAACCTCACAGGGTCAGAGTTGAATATCCCTGCTTTAGTCTATTTCAAATCCCAATACCTGCTCGCTCAACACTCCCCCACCCTCATATCTTTAGCAGGCCCTACAACTTGAGCTCGTTGGCAATTTTGGACGCAATGTTCTTAAAGGCGATGGATGTGCCCGAGATCCTCTTGAAGCGCACACCGTTGAGTGAGAGTCGCGGCAGCTTGCACACTTCCATCTCCCACTGAACCAGGCTCTCGGCGTGGCCGTCACCGTGCACGCACAGCAGCAGGAAGCGCTCGCGCTGCTCGTAGTCGCAGTTGTTGGCGTCCAGCACCTTGCGGATCTCACGCATCATGTCGTGGGGCTCCATGGACGACGTGGTCTTCATGCTCCAGGTGAAGCGGAGGGAGCGCGGCTTGGTGTCCTTGGGGTGTTGGCCGTGGGGGGGCTGAGGCTGCTGCTGGTCCTCCTGATCACCTGACATGTTGCGACTGCCGGGGAGGAGAGGAGTTAGTTAGACGGGTGGAGATGGAGTGTGTGTGTGTGTGTGTGTGTGTGTGTGTGTGTGTGTGTGTGTGTGTGTGTGTGTGTGTGTGTGTGTGTGTGTGTGTGTGTGTGTGAGTGAGAGAGAGAATCTATGCATCTGCCTAAGTGAGTTTTGAATGCCAATGTGTCTAAATATGTAACATGATCAAATGTGTGTAGTGGATCACCTGTTCACACATTTCATTTCTCCTGCTCACGAATATCTTACAGGCTACAACACCATATCGACACTGAGTGTACAAAACATTAAGAACACCTTCCTAATATTGAGTTGCACCCTACCCCCTACCCCCTTTGCCCTCAGAACCTCCTCAATTAATCAGGGCATGGAGTCTACAAGGTGTCGAAAGCATTCAACAGGGATGCTGGCCCATGTTGACTCCAATGCTTTCCACAGAGGTGTCAAGTTGGCTGGATGTTCTTTTGGTGGTGGACCATTCAGCGTGGAAAAACATAGCGTTTCAGACCGGTGCGCCTGGCACCTAGTACCATACTTCATTCAAAGGGACTTAAATCTGTTGTCTTGCCCATTCACTGTCAATGGCACACATACACAATCCATGTCTCAATTGTCTCAAGGCTTCTTCTCCTTCATCAATGTCAATTTAATAAGGGATCATAGCTTTCACCTGGTCAGTCTGACATGTTTTGTACACTCAGTGTGTACAAGCAGACACTGGTGACTGATTCATTTCAACGTCATTGGTGCATTTACACCACACGTCCATGCAGGGGCACTGTACTTTCAACAGACAGTCATGCAGTGGGGGACACAAAGGCAACAATGTAATTTCACAATACATCTAGTGACATGCACAAGAAAATGCAAGGCTGATTTTTTGTTGTTGTTGCCACTAATCAAAATAATTCCAACACATTAAATAGAGCATTATGCTCAAACAGAACCGTTGTTCGACATGGGCAAAGTAATGCCATTGACTCAAATTAAAGTCGATTCGAATGAATGAGTTTCACCATTAGATGTCAGTAAAAAAAATAGGAAATCAAAATTGAGGGAGTGTTGGACTCCTAGCCACTCTTATAATGGTCCTATTGGAGACAGCAGTATCTCTTCCATACAGGGCTGTCCTCTGTTGGACTCCTAGCCACTCTTATAATGGTCCTTTTGGAGACAGCAGTATCTCTTCCATACAGGGCTGTCCTCTGTTGGACTCCTAGCCACTCTTATAATGGTCCTATTGGAGACAGCAGTATCTCTTCCATACAGGGCTGTCCTCTGTTGGACTCCTAGCCACTCTTATAATGGTCCTATTGGAGACAGCAGTATCTCTTCCATACAGGGCTGTCCTCTGTTGGACTCCTAGCCACTCTTATAATGGTCCTATTGGAGACAGCAGTATCTCTTCCATACAGGGCTGTCCTCTGTTGGACTCCTAGCCACTCTTATAATGGTCCTATTGGAGACAGCAGTATCTCTTCCATACAGGGCTGTCCTCTGTTGGACTCCTAGCCACTCTTATAATGGTCCTATTGGAGACAGCAGTATCTCTTCCATACAGGGCTGTCCTCTGTTGGACTCCTAGCCACTCTTATAATGGTCCTATTGGAGACAGCAGTATCTCTTCCATACAGGGCTGTCCTCCGTTGGACTCCTATCCACTCTTATAATGGTCCTATTGGAGATATGTTCAGCACTGTGCAAAATAGATCAGCGTGAACTAGGTCCAGTAGGGCCCTATAAAATAAGTATTTTTTTTGCCTGATTCCATTGTTTTCCCAAATTCTGTTTTCCCTGTTTTGTTTTTCGAGGTTTCTGTTTGTCACTAACAGCTACATAGCATACAGTCGTGGCCAAAAGTTTTGAGAATGACACAAAAATACATTTTCACAAAGTCTGCTGCCTCAGTTTGTATGATGGCAATTTGCATATACTCCAGAGTGATCAAATTAAATTGCAAAGTCCCATAAAAACATTTCCACTGCATTTCAGCCCTGCCACAAAAGGACCAGCTGACATCATGTCAGTGATTATCTCACTAACACAGGTGTGAGTGTTGACGAGGACAAGGCTGGAGATCACTCTGTCATGCTGATTGAGTTAGCATAACAGACTGGAAGCTTCAAAAGGAGGGTGGGGCTTGGAATCATTGTTCTTCCTCTGTCAACCATGGTTATCTGCAAGGAAACACGTGCCGTCATTGCTTTGCACAAAAAGGGCTTCAGAGGCAAGGATATTGCACCTAAATCAACCATTTATCAGATCATCAAGAACTTCGGGTGGTTCAATTGTTGTGAAGAAGGCTTCATGGCACCCAAGAAAGTCCAGCAAAAGCCAGGACCATCTCCTAAAGTTGATTCAGCTGCGGGATCGGGGCACCACCAGTACAGAGCTTGCTTAGGAATGGCAGCAGGCAGATGTGAGTGCATCTGCACGCACAGTGAGGCGAAGACTTTTGGAGGATGGCCTGGTGTCAAGAAGGGCAGCAAAGATCCACTTCTATTCAGGAAAAACATCAGGGACAGACTGATATTCTGCAAAAGGTACAGGGATTGGACTGCTGAGGACTGGGGTAAAGTCATTTCCGATTGTTTGGTGCATCCGGGAAAAAAGCTTGTCCGGAGAAGACAAGGTGAGCGCTACCATCAGTCCTGTGTCATGCCAACAGTAGAGCATCCTGAGACCATTCATGTGTGGGGTTGCTTCTCAGCCAGGGGAATTGGCTCACTCACAATTTTGCCTAAGAACACAGCCATGAATAAAGAATGGTACCAAACACATCCTCTGAGAGCAACTTCTCCCAACCATCCAGGAACAGTTTGGTGACGAACACTGCCTTTTCCAGCATGATGGAGGACCTTGCCATAAGGCAAAAAAACATCAATATTTTGGGTCCATGGACAGGAAACTCCCCAGACCTTAATTCCATTGCGGTCAACTTGTGGTCAATCCTCAAGAGGCGGGTAGATAAACAAAAACCCACAAATTCTGACAAACTCCCAACATTTATTGTGCAAGAATGGGCTGCCATCAGTCAGGATGTGGCCCAGAAGTTAATTGACAGCATGCCAGGGCGGATTGCAGAGGTCTTGAAAAAGAAGGGTCAACACTGCAAATATTGATTCTTTGCATCAACTTCATGTAAATTGTCAATAAAAGCCTTTGACACTTATGAAATGCTTGTAATTATACTTCAGTATTCCATAGTAACATCTGACAAAAATATCTAAAGACACTGAAGCAGCAGACTTTGTGAAAATTATATTTGTGTCATTCTCAAAACTTTTGGCCAAGACTGTAGACTAGACATACCCATCTGTGTGTTTGGTGCGTGTGTATTCCTGTGCCGTTTCCAAAAAAAACTGTGAATCACTTATTCGTTTTGTTCATGTCTTATGATTAACTAGACAAATTAATTTTCAATACACATTTACTTTATGTCCTACTAAGTTCAATACATTTTTGAATATGGTTCAATTCCATTTTTAATGTCTAGATTCCATGATTCCGTCTACATTTTCCACAATGCAGATTTAATAGGGCCCTACTCAAGAGAACCCAAAATCCCAGGCACGCCTGGAGTGGAGACCCAGGATAGCAGAGCAGATGGCTGGGTTGACTGTACATTGGGTTGGAGGGGATAAGAGATGGAGATGGAAGAAAACACTGATGATTTGAAGTATTCCGTCTCACCTTGAACCCTCCAACCTCCCGTTTCTCTCAAACTCTGCAGGGCCTCTGAGATATGGAGGCGTGAGATAACACAGAGAGGAAGAAAGACACAGGAGAGAGAAAATCTGATCTTACAGTCCAGTTAAAAAGAGAGCGGATCAAAAATACTGATACCGAAGGGGGAAAGACTCATTTTAGGAAATGAGAGAGGAAAAAAAGAAGAGGAAAGACAGTATTGACAGGAAGGCAGTGTTCAACTATATCTAGTCCATAAAGGACCCTAATGGCACGTCTGGTAGTCGGACATTTCACACCACCAGTATGGGACGTGCAAACAGCAGAGACGTCCTGTGAATTGTGATGAAACAAAAGGCTGTGTGTCAGTGCTGAACTTCCTGTCCTCCATATTGCCATGCAGCTCCAGCCAGTTTGATGACCTCTATACATTCTCTTTGGCAATGGGAAGGAAGAACAAAGGTGTGAAGAGAGACTGTTTTATGGAGGTGTTTGGTTGAGGCGTGCAGGCAGCTGTGTGTGTGTTCACAGAAATACTTTAAGGCATATTCACACACTCAAGTGCAGATACAGTACATTCGGAAAGCATTCAGACCGCTCGACTATTTCCACATTTTGTTACATTAAAGCCTTACTCTAAAATGTATTATATAGTTGTTTCTCCTCACCATTCTACACACAATACCCCATAATGGCAAATCTCCCAAAAATGTTTCCTCCCCCCTTAAAAAAAATGAAATATCACATTTACATAAGTATTCAGACCCTTTACTTTGTTGAAGCACCTTTGGCAGCGATTACAACCGCCAGTCTTCTTGGGTATGACGCTACAAGCTTGGCACACCTGTATTGGGGAGTTTCTCCCATTCTTCTCTGCAGATCCTCTCAAGATCTGTCAGGTTGGATGGGGAGCGTCGCTGAAAAGCTATTTCCAGGTCTCTCGAGATGTTCGATCGTGTTCAAGTCTGAGCTCTGGCTGGGCCACTCAAGGATATTCAGAGATTTGTCCCGAAGCCACTTCTGCGTCGTCTCTGTACTTTGCTCCGTTCATCTTTCCCTCGATCCTGATTAGTCTCTCAGACCCTGCCACTGAAAAACATCCCCACAGCATAATGCTGCCACCACCATGCTTCGCCGTAGGGATGGTGCACGGTTTCTTCCAGACGTAATACCTGGCATTCAGGCCAAAGACTTCAATCTTGGTTTCATCTGGTCAGAGTCCTTTAGATGTCTTTTGGCAAACTCCAAGCAAGCTATCATGTGCCTTTTACTTGAGGAGTGGCTTCCGTCTGGCCACTGTACCATAAAGGCCTGATTGGGGGAGTGCTGCAGAGATGGTTGTCCTTCTGCAAGTTTTCTCCCATCTCCACAGAGGAACTCTGGAGCTGTGTCAGAGTGAACATCGGGTTCTTGGTCACCTTCCTGACCAAGGCCCTTCTCCCCTGATTGCTCAGTTTGGCTAGGCGGCCAGCTCTAGTAAATGTCTTGGTGGTTCCTAACTTATTCTATTTAAGAATAACGGAAGCCACTGTGTTCTTGGGGACCTTCAATGCTACAGAAATGTTTTGGTACCCTTCCCCTGATCTGTGCTGAGACACTATCCTGTCTCGGAGCTCTACAACCATTCCTTTGACTTCATGGCTTGGTTTTAGCTCTGACATGCACTGTCAACTGTGGGACCTTATATAGACAGGTGTGTGCCTTTCCTAATCATGACCAATCAATTGAAATTACCACAGGCGGACTCCATTCAAGTCGTAGAAACATCTCAAGGATGATCAATGGAAACAGGATGCACATGAGATAAATTTCGAGTCTCATAAATTTCGAGTCTCATTTACTTATGTAAATTAAATCGCTTTATCATTATGGGGTATTGTGTGTAGATTGATGAGGAATCCATTTTAGAATAAGGCTGTAACGTAACAAAATGTGGTAAGAGAGGTCGGAATACATGAATGCACTGTAAATGTAGACACACACACATTCACGCCAAACCCTCTCACACAGATGCACATAGACACGTCTAATTGTCATGCGACTGGAGATTGCGACTGGAGAACCCTATTAATAGAGCTAGATGGTACTGAACTGAAGAGCTTCAAAATGCAGCTATAATTCAAGTCCACAATGCTACGCTTCACAGCCTGCACTGTTGAGATGCATTGTGCAGGTAAATCGACAGTCATCAAGAAAAAAAAAACTCTGGCAAGAAGGACTTAAAGGCTATTTGGAACAGATTCTAAGTCATACTACTCTGTGCGTCTGTCTGGGACTGAGTCAAGGAGAAATTGAGGGACAAGTTCCTTAGTGGATAAGGGCTCAAATCAAGGATAAGTTCCATTGTTGGGCCAGAATAGCTTCCAGGGACACCAACGCGAGGACGATGGGGAGGAATTTATCTATAGTCTGGGGGATTTGGTACCTGAACACCGTCCTGCAACGAACCACTTCTCAATCATCATCTCGATCAGCAGCCACTTTAAGAGCCCAGTACCCTAAATTACACATTCAAGGAGAAAAATTAAGCAGAGCTCTCTGAAATTAAAGATGGTGTCCATTGCGTGAGAGAAAAAAGTACAGCCTAGCCCATGAAATGATTCTATTTAAATAATGTTGGTTGTCTTCAGTGTGTGTGTGTATATATATATATTTATTTATATAGTTGAAGTTGGAAGTTTACATACACTTAGGTTGGAGTCATTAAAACTCATTTTTCAACCACTCCACACATTTCTTGTTAACAAACTATAGTTTTGTAAAGTCGGTTAGGACTATTTTGTGAATGACAAGTCATTTTTCCAACAAATGTTTATAGCCAGATTATTTCACTTATAATTCACTGTATCACAATTCCAGTGGGTCAGAAGTTAACATACACTAAGTTGACTGTGCCTTTAAACATCTTGGAAAATTCCAGAAAATGATGTCATGGCTTTAGAAGCTTCTGATAGGCAAATTGACATAATTTGAGTCAATTGGAGGTGTACCTGTGGATGTACTTCAAGGCCTACCTTCAAACTCAGTGCCTCTGTGCTTGACATCATGGGAAAACCAAAAGAAAACAGCCAAGACCTCAGAAAAAAATGGTAGACCTCCACAAGTCTGGTTCATTTCTAATTTCCAAACGCCTGAAGGTACCACGTTCATCTGTACAAACAATAGTATGCAAGTATAAACACCATTGGACCACGCAGCAGTCATACCACTGGAGGCCTACAAACCTAAATCAGTTACATCAGCTCTGTCAGGAGGAATGGGCCAAAAATCACTCAACTTATTGTGGGAAGCTTGTGGAAGGCTACCCGAAACGTTTGACCCATGTTAAACAATTTAAAGGCAATGCTACCAAATACTAATTGAGTGTATGTAAACTTCTGACCCACTGGGAATGTGATGAAAGAAATAAAAGCTGAAATAAATCATTGTCTCTACTATTATTCTGACATTTCACGTTCTTAAAAAAAAGTGGTGATCCTAACGGACCTAAAACAGGGAATTTTTACTAGAATTAAATGTCAAGAATCGTGAAAAACTGAGTTTAAATGTTTTTGGCTAAGGTATATGTAAACCTCCAACTTCAACTGTGTGTGTGTGTGTGTATATATATATATATATATATATATATATATATATATACATACACACACACATATACAGTGGGGCAAAAAAGTATTTATTCAGCCACCAATTGTACATGTTCTCCCACTTAAAAAGATGAGAGGCCTGTAATTTTCATCATAAGTACACTTCAACTATGACAGACAAAATGAGGAAAAAAATCCAGAAAATCACATTGTAGAATTTTTTATGAATTTATTTGCAAATTATGGTGGAAAATAAGTATTTGGTCACCTACAAACAAGCAAGATTTCTGGCTCTCACAGACCTGTAACTCCTTCTTTAAGTGGCTCCTCTGTCCTCCACTCGTTACCTGTATTAATGGCACCTGTTTGAACTTGTTATCAGTATAAAAGACACCTGTCCACAACCCCAAATAGTCACACTCCAAACTCCACTATGGCCAAGACCAAAGAGCTGTCAAAGGACACCAGAAACAAAATTGTAGACCTGCACCAGGCTGGGACGACTGAATCTGCAATAGGTAAGCAGCTTGGTTTGAAGAAATCAACTGTGGGAGCAATTATTAGGAATTGGAAGACATACAAGACCACTGATAATCTCCCTCGATCTGGGGCTCCAGATCTCACCCCGTGGGGTCAAAATGATCACAAGAACAGTGAGCAAAAATCCCAGAACCACACGGTGGGACCTAGTGAATGACCTGCAGAGAACTGGCACCAAAGTAACAAAGCCTACCATCAGTAACACACTACGCCGCCAGGGACTCGAATCCTGCAGTGCCAGACGTGTCCCCCTGCTTAAGCCAGTACATGTCCAGGCCCGTCTGAAGTTTGCTAGAGAGCATTTGGATGATCCAGAAGAAGATTGGGATAATGTCATATGGTCAGCTGAAAACAAAATATAACTTTTTGGTACACACTCAACTTGTGATGTTTGGATGACAAAGAATGCTGAGTTGCATCCAAAGAACAATACCTACTGTGAAGCATGAGGGTGGAAACATCATGCTTTGGGGCTGTTTTTCTGCAAAGGGACAAGGTCTGGTATGCCATTTCCGGTCAAAACTTGCAGACTTGTTTACGTTTTGCTGTGTGTTTTGTTGCCAACCTATTTTGCTACCTGACAACTTTACGGTTTTTACTTTTTAATACCGTTTATATTTTTGTTTTTTCCCTCAACTTTTTCACTCCGGAAGCTTTATTTGGACATGGTTCGTCAGGACCTCCAACAGCCGAAGCTAAGTAGTAACATTGACATGATGCCTTCTAATTGCAGTCGCTGTACTCGCCTTACAGCGAGGATAGCTGTGCTACAAGCCCAGCTTCAGACACAATCGTTAGGCAAGGGTAATTTCAGGGTAGGAAAGGATGAAACAGCGTCTGTGCCACCAGTAAGTACAGATAGTAGTATAAATCCCCTGGCACAGTCCCCGCAGCCGGACAACTTTCTCACGGGATCTGGAAGGAAATGCTGTAGGAACGCTCAACCGGTGTCGCTCATTCAGCCGACAGAAACTTTCAACCGGTTTTCCCCATTAAGCAGCGAGTCGGAGTCAGAGGCCGAGCCGTCTCTACTCCTCCCGTTACGGGGTCTGAGACGCCGAAGCTTCCCACCATTAGCTCTGACAAATTGAAAACCCTAGTCATTGGTGACTCCATTACCCGTAGTATTAGACTTAAAACGAATTATCCAGCGATCATACACTGTTTACCAGGGGGCAGGGCTACCGACGTTAAGGCTAATCTGAAGATGGTGCTGGCTAAAGCTAAAACTGGTGAGTGTAGAGAGTATAGAAATATTGTTATCCACGTCGGCACCAACGATGTTAGGATGAAACAGTCAGAGATCACCAAGAGCAAAATAGCTTCAGCGTGTAAATCAGCTAGAAAGATGTGTCGGCATTGAGTAATTGTCTCTGTCCCCCTCCCAGTTAGGGGGAGTGATGAGCTCTACAGCAGAGTCTCACAACTCAATCGCTGGTTGAAAACTGTTTTCTGCCCCTCCCAAAAGATAACATTTGTACATAATTGGCCCTCTTTCTGGGACTCACCCACAAACAGGACCAAGCCTGACCTGCTGAGGAGTGACGGACTCCATCCTAGCTGGAGGGGTGCTCTCATCTTATCTACCAACATAGACAGGGCTCTAACTCCTCTAGCTCCACAATGAAATAGGGTGCAGGCCAGGCAGCAGGCTGTTAGCTAGCCTGACAGCATAGTGGAGTCTGCCACTAGCACAGTCAGTGTAGTCTGGACCCTATTCCAACTAAACTACTGAAAGAGCTGTTTCCTGTGCTTGGCCCTCCTATGTTGAACATAATAAACGGCTCTCTATCCACCGGATGTGTACCAAACTCACTAAAAGTGGCAGTAATAAAGCCTCTCTTGAAAAAGCCAAACCTTGACCCAGAAAATATAAAAAACTATTGGCCTATATCGAATCTTCCATTCCTCTCAACATTTTTAGAAAAGGCTGTTGCGCAGCAACTCACTGCCTTCCTGAAGACAAACAATGTATACAAAATGCTTCAGTCTGGTTTTAAACTCCATCATAGCACTGAGACTGCACTTGTGAAGGTGGTAAATGACCTTTTAATGGCATCAGACCGAGGCTCTGCATCTGTCCTCGTGCTCCTAGACCTTAGTGCTGCTTTTGATACCATCGATCACCACATTCTTTTGGAGAGATTGGAAACCCAAATTGGCCTACACGGACAAGTTCTGGCCTGGTTAAGATCTTATCTGTCGGAAAGATATCAGTTTTCTCCGTGAATGGTTTGTCCTCTGACAAATTAACTGTACATTTCAGTGTTTCTCAAGGTTCTGTTTTAGGACCACTATTGTTTTCACTATATATTTTACCTCTTGGGGATGTCATTCGAAAACATAATGTTAACTTTCACTGCTATGCGGATGACACACAGCTGTACATTTCAATGAAATCAAGGCAAAGGGTGGCTACTTTGAAGAATCTCAAATATGAAATATATTTAGATTATTATCATTTATTTCTTTTTTTAAATACTTTTTTGGATAGTACATGATTTTCATGTATTATTTCATAGTTTTGAGGTCTTCACTATTATTATACAATGTAGAAAATAGTAGAAATGTCTAAACTTTTAACTGGTACTGTATATGAGTTAAATTCTGTTTGGGCCTCCAAATGCGTGATTCTAATCAACACTACAGTAAATGTTCATATCTCTGTCTTTTTGTATTGGAAAATAATAGATTTAAAAAAATATATATAACAAGAGTCTTGGGACCTGTCCCATAAAAAACAAATGAATGAATTAATAAATAAAAACAAATTAATGAATTAATCCCACAAAATAATGTATCATATAGCCTCAGTACACTGAGGAGTGGCTTCATTAGGAGCTTTTTTCCATCTACATAACATTGCAAAAATCAGAAACTTTCTCTCCAAAAATGATGCAGAAAAATTAATCCACGCTTTTGTCACTGCTAGGTTAGACTACTGCAATGCTCTACTTTCCGGCTACCCGCATAAAGCACTAAATAAACTTCAGTTAGTGCTAAATACGGCTGCTCGAATCCTGACTAGAACCAAAAAATTTGATCATATTACTCCAGTGCTAGCCTCCCTACACTGGCTACATACCTACACGTACGCTACGGTCACAAGACGCAGGCCTCCTAATTGTCCCTTGAATTTCTAAGCAAATAGCTGGAGGCAGGGCTTTCTCCTATAGAGCTCCATTTTTATGGAATGGTCTGCCTACCCATGTAAGAGACACAAACTCGGTCTCAACCTTTAAGTCTTTACTGAAGACTCATCTCTTCAGTGGGTCATTTGATTGAGTGTAGTCTGGCCCAGGAGTGGGAAGGTGAACGGAAAGGCTCTGGAGCAACGAACCGTCCTTGCTGTCTCTGCCTTGCCGTCACTGATGTGATCTTGTTTTTTTTTTTTTTTTACCTTTATTTTACTAGGCAAGTCAGTTAAGAACAAATTCTTATTTTCAATGACGGCCTATGAACAGTGGGTTAACTGCCTGTTCAGGGGCAGAATGACAGATTTGTACCTTGTCAGCTCGGGGATTCGAACTTGCAACCTTTCAGTTACTAGTCCAATGCTCTAACCACTAGGCTACCCTGCCGCCCCGGTTGTGACGTGGTGGAGATCTTTGTGGGCTATACTCGGCCTTGTCTCAGGATGGTAAGTTGGTGGTTGAAGATATCCCTCTAGTGGTACGGGGGCTGTGCTTTGGCAAAGTGGGTGGGGTTATATCCTTCCTGTTTGGCCCTGTCCAGGGGTGTCCTTGGATGGGGCCACAGTGTCTCCTGACCCCTCCTGTCTCAGCCTCCAGTATGTATGCTGCAGTAGTTTGTCTCGGGGGCTAGGGTCAGTTTGTTATATCTGGAGTAGTTCTCCTGTCCTATTCGGTGTCCTGTGTGAATTTAAGTGTGCTCTCTCTAATTCTCTCTGTCTCTCTTTCTATCTCTTGGAGGACCTGAGCCCTAGGACCATGCCTCAGGACTACCTGACATGATGACTCCTTGCTGTCCCCAGTCCACCTGGCCGTGCTGCTGCTCCAGTTTCAACTGTTCTGCCTTATTATTATTGGGCCATGCTGGTCATTCATGAATATTTGAACATCTTGGCCATGTTCTGTTATAATCTCCACCCGGCACAGCCAGAAGAGGACTGGCCACCCCACATAGCCTGGTCCTCTCTAGGTTTCTTCCTAGGTTTTGGCCTTTCTAGGGAGTTTTTCCTAGCCACCGTGCTTCTACACCTGCATTGCTTGCTGTTTGGGGTTTTAGGCTGGGTTTCTGTGCAGCACTTTGAGATATCAGCTGATGTACGAAGGGCTATATAAATAAATTTGATTTGAGGACGACTGATCCGTGTAAAGGAAAGAATGAATGGGGCCATGTATCCTGTGATTTTGAGTGAAAACCTCCTTCCATCAGCAAGGGCATTGAAGATGAAACGTGGCTGGGTCTTTCAGCATGACAATGATCCCAAACACATTGCCCGGGTAACAAAGGAGTGGCTTCGTAAGAAGCATTTCAAGTCTCCTGGAGTGGTCTGGCCAGTCTCCAGATCTCAACCCCATAGAAAATCTTTGGAGGGAGTTGAAAGTCCGTGTTGCCCAGCAACAGCCCCAAAACATCACTGCTCTAGAGGAGATCTGCATGGAGGAATGGGCCAAAATACCAGCAACAGTGTGTGAAAACCTTGTGAAGACTTACAGAAAACGTTTGACCTCTGTCATTGTCAACAAAGGGTATATAACAAAGTATTGAGATAAACTTTTGTTATTGACCAAATACTTATTTTCCACCATAATTTGCAAATAAATTCATTAAAAATCCTACAATGTGATTTTCTGGATTTATTTTCTAATTTTGTCTGTCATAGTTGAGATGTAGCTATGATGAAAATTACAGGCCTCTCATCTTTTTAAGTGGGAGAACTTGCACAATTGGTGGCTGACTAAATACTTTTTTGACCCACTGTATGTATGTGTATATATATATATATCTATAAATAATACATACACACACACACACGTATGTGTGTGTATATACCGGTCAGGGGTTTTAGAACACCGACTCATTCAAGGGTTTTTCTTTATTTTTACCATTTTCTACATTGAAGACCAATAGTGAAGACATAACACACAAGGAAATAGCACACAGGGAATCATGTAGTAACCCCCACCTTGTCACGCAACTGATTGGCTCAAATGCATTAGGAAGAAAATAAATTCCACAGATTAACTTTTAAGACAGCACACCGGTTAATTGAAATGCATTCCAGGTGACACCACATTAAGCTGGTTGAGAGAATGCCAAGAGTGTGCCAAGAGTGTGAAAAATTGTCATCAAGGAAAAGGGTGGCTACTTTGAAGAATCTCAAATGTGTTATTTCATAGTTTGCTGTCTTCATTACTTTTCTACAATGTAGAAAATAGTAAAAACAATGAAATACCCTTGAATGAGTAGGTGTTCCTAAACGTTTGACCGGAAGTGTATATACCTCAAATGTACTATACCTCAATTGCAAACAAAATTTTTTTTTTTTTTTTTTGTAAAAATATATTTCCATAGGGTATAGAACAGACTCTTGGGCCCCCCCTGACGTCACTGATCCACAGAGTGTGGTACCAACTTCATACAATTAATACAAATGTATTTCCATAGGGTATAGAACAGACTCTTGGGCCCCCCCTGACGTCACTGATCCACAGAGTGTGGTATCAACTTCATACAATTAATAAAAGCCTAGTCGCCAAAAGGCTCTTGTCTGAATACCATCACGCTAGATGCTGCCAAACTAGCAAATGGCTCCCACCAACCTTTTACCAACTTGTATGTACAGTCATAAATGCATTGTATGGTGCAGAAGTTCTGCAATCATATACACATATGAAACGAGCACACGACTAAATAAAAACATACTGTGTTTCATATAAGAAATTGGTCAGCATTTACATTAGTGATTGTGCACAGACCTGCTCTGTAGAGGACCATGCATGGTTGATTAGTATAGTCTGAACTCAAAGACCGATAAGAAAGCATATAGGTCTTAGACATGCTAAATTGCGCACTGATTAGGGCTTGAGGAGCCAAGAGGCCAGTCAGTTTCAGGCATTTTATTCAAGCTCTTTGTCCACACAGGGTTAAAAAAAAATTCACAGTTGACCGATTAGTCAAGTGTTTCTGATTAATTGCACGCTGAGCCAATTGGCGGGGTCTTCCTACCTTTTGATAAACCTGAATTAAATATTTGTATAAAAAAGAAATGTAACAACCAGTCAAATTTTGTACAAGCAAATCTTTAGTTTAAAAAAAAAAAGAAAAAAAATCACGTTTGATGTTTCTGTTTTTGGAGCAGCATAATAAAATCAGTAGATTTTAGGTGTCAACATTTCTGTGAGACATCTCTGTCTGAGCCTGGCTGCTAGCCTGGCTGCTAGCATCTGTTACTGGCATATTTCAGACAGCTTGGATAATGAATCATTGCAGATTCCCTAGTATAGAGTATAATTCTAGAGCTTAGGTGTTCAAATCTGGTCCAGGAAATACTTGAATAGCAGCTATGAAAGGATAAAGTTGTGAAAAAGTGTAATTAATATATTAAATAATACTTTCATGTTATGTTACTTTTCTGATTGAACTTGAGGGTCTTTGTTCTTTAGTCATCGAACGCAAAAAGGCCCCAAAAAAGTAATGAAGACATTCTGTACATGACAGAGCATTGTGACATCAAAATATAATTTGGGTTAAAATGTAGAACCAGATTTATTCTGAGAGGAGACTATTCGTCTTACTTTTCAAAAGAATTTCAGCCTATGACCATATCTGTCTGGACAGAATAATGAATATTACCCACAAAAACTGAAACGCTGCCACTATTCATTCTAATTCTGGTACACAAACAAATTGAAAGCCGCATTGATAGATTTTGTCAGTGGGGAAGCCAACATGGACTACAAAGAGAAGTGAGAGATATACATACTGACATTTAGTGTTAAAAGCAGGGCAGGTCTACTACTCAGTTACACTAAATCCAAGTGTACACATGGCAGACCTTCGAGGGAATGATGTAGCTGCACTGAGACTAAGGCACTGAAAAACAACTTTCATTTCACTCAGTGAGTCAAACTACAGTGAGCTCCAAAAATATTGGACAGTGACATATTTTTTGTTGTTTTGGCTTTGTACTCCAGCACTTTGTGACTTTAATTTGAGGGTATTTTCATCCATATTGGGTGAACCTTTAGAAATTATAGCACTTTTATACAAAGTCCCGTCCCATTTTAGGGGACCAAAAGTCTTTTCCCACCAGAGATGTGTTTCCATCACTGTGCGTGATGATGTAGTGCACATACCAATACCGTTTGCAGTTAAATTCCCATGGACCTAATAAAAAATACAGCATTCAAAGAAAAATGTGAACTTAAAAGTTAATCATCGTTGAAATGAAATGAATAAAAAAAAACAGGAAATCTGCCCCAAGTGATTTTAATTTTGGAAAGCTGTTCCAAGCATTCCATAATAGAGAGACACGTGATCGTATAAGCAAGCTTTGAAATGATCATGTTTTAGTCAAATATGATCTGTTTGGGCTTCTTGGTCAATTTGCGGTCTACAAATGATTTGTAATTATATTCCGGTGCTGCCGACCATCCTCTAAATAAAACATTTAAAATCATCCCGCAGGTGAATGACTTCCTTCATCTGTAGTCCAATAAGCTGCAGACATTCCCAATGTGGGAGGACCACACACAACATGTCATCGTGACTCCAGGTTTTCGTCAATATGATGGTTATTATAGAAATGTTTTAGCATAATCCATTTTACCGACACAAAAAGATCCCACCTTGTCTCGTATTTTGTTGCCATTTGGAACGTTTACAGATTTTCTTTAGTTCATTTCCATCAGGCCTGTCATGACATTTCTTATCCGACGCACTTTACTGGCATAAAAAGGTTGGATGGAAACCTAGTTACTTTTGGAGCTCACTTTATATGACTGGGTGATATGGACAAAATCCATATCACAATTTATCGAGTCTAATCATCACGATAAAGATGTGAAGGATGATATTATATCCACCTAAATTAGACAGACTTGAGTATGAAATAGGGTATGGATACATTCCTCAAACCCACGGAGCCGAACACTGCGTACAGTGGGGCGTTTGAATTGTTTCGGTGATACCATTGGAGGCTTTGGCTTACCTGCGTGTGAGCTTGGAGGTGAGCTTGGTGAAGAGGTTGGAGGAGCCGCGGCTGCGGGACTGCGAGAGGGGTGTGGCGTCATGCGAGAGCGTGGGCGAAGCAGGCGGGCCGTTGTAGGTGGCAGTGCGGCGCTCCCGCAGCTGGCCGCCGTGGAAGGTGCTGCGGCTGGCCGTGCCACGGGGGAAGTGAACCCGGTCGGGGGGCGTGGCGCTGCCAGGGTTCCGTTGACTGGAAGTCGATGTTGTGCTGGGGAGGAAACCGGGTTCATGTTCATAACAGGGGGTACCATCACAGCAGATGTTTGGTTAGTTATGACTTTATCAACCACATCATGTGAACACTTGGTTTTATTGTTTAGTTGACTAAAGAGTTAAAGGGAAACTAAAACAGAACCTTCAGGACATTCAAGCCAATGAAAAAGAGGTTGCTTATCTTTGCTACATTAGGGATGGTTTGTTTATCAGGTGAGATTTGGCTGGCACTACTTCGGACCAAATACACTTGGGTATGTTAGAGGAAAGAGACCAGAGCAGGAGGCAATCCTTCTTCGTATTAAACACACAAATGGATCTTTTCAAAGAGGTCCTCAGCCATTGGAGGTGGTGTTTTGGTGGTGAAGCTAACGGAATGAGAAGTGAGCAAAAGTGTGGGATGAGTGTTCGGGAGGGAAAGGGTACGATTGGTCAGAAACTAATTCGGTGGGAGGTCAGACGGCGTTAGAGAGTTAGAAAGTGTGGACAGGTGGGGGGGGGGACGAGGTTAGAGAGAAAAGCAGACAGATCAAATGGGACCCCTAGTCAGACCCCTGGGAGTTGGGGTGGAAAGCCTCTTACTTAGGCCTGAAGTCAACGCCGTCGGTAGGTGGCAGCGTTTGGCGGCATGTGTGGCCCGAAGCCGACAGGGCCTTCTGGTGGCACAGGTGGACTGAGGCCGAGGAGGAGGTGAGGGCCTTGGAGTAGGCAGAGAGGCTAGTGGTGCCCCCAAGAGGACAGGAGTTGAAGTGGGGCAAAAAAGGCCACAGGGCCAGAGCAGAAAACGTGGATTTAAATAAAGCATTGAGGGCATAAAAAGAGTCAAACTTCATAAGCCAGAGATAAAGGACAGAAAAGGCTCTATTGAATGAATGTAACAGCAGAGTAGTATAGCTAGTTAGACAAGCAGAAGTTTAAGGGAGTTTATTCTGCGTGTCTATTGGGTTGCACTGGTAAAAGGGTGTGGATTGTCGAATGGATAGGAGTGTGTCACCCTCAGTCCGATACATATCGGTTTTATTTATAATTTAGGGGAATTGGATCAGTGTATAGCAATGTTGCATTGCACTCATTTTATTTGTGAATGTCGTGAATACCTAATTCGCAACATGAATGACTCATTCAAAAAGTCATCTTGTTGATCAATCTGAGCACTCAACATTAATTGCTATGGTAACACAAGGAATCTCGGAAAACAAAATGTGCGTTTCTTAGTAGACAAACCCAGGTAAGTCCATCCCTGTTTTACTCCATTTCTTCCATTTGGTGCCTAATGAACAAGAGAGATGAAAGGCTGTGACCCCTGCTAACCGACGACGGTCAAATGACGGTCAGAAACCAATAGAGGACAAGCTTAAGTCTAAGTTTTAAACCCTCTTGGGACCATGAGGAGAAGTTCAAACATACCTTCCAAGCACTTTTGTCCTCAAGATTCTCTTGGAATAGTAGTTTAAACTTGACCAGGCTCGTATAGTTGTAATCAGAACACTTCATCAAGCAGGCCAAAAGTGTTTTATCCATATGGACTACTTAAAAATACAGGATAAGTCTTTTCAAAGTAGCAGTCTTGGGTAATATACACTTTGGTTTTTCTTGACATTTACAGGCCCCAACGTATCCTTCTGTTGTTCTTAACCAAAGGGTTTTTGGCATGGCTGTCCCCCCCTAGTGTTACAGAGAAAACACGATGTTCGTGCGTGTGATAATGATGAATAGGGCCTTCCGGCGCCTCTATTGAAACAACAACCCCCCTTCAGACACAGCGTTTAACTAGAACACCATATTCAAGGCCAGCATGAATTTCGAACAGGGTGGTGTACGGAGCTGCCGCGGGCATAATGTTTCTTCCAATAGTGTGGAAAGAGATGTGTGTGAAAATGAGTGTCTTTGTTCATGAGACAAATACAACAAATGTGTGTTTGAGAGTGCGTTTGTGAGAGTGTGTGTGTGAGAGAGTGCGAGCGTGCATATGCATTTGTGGGTGTGTGTGTGTGTGTGTGAGAGAGTGCGTGCATTCGTGGGAGTGTGTGAGAGAGAGTGAATGCGTAAGAGAGCTTGCGTGTGAGTAGCCTAGCAGCTAAGAGCGTTGGGCCAGTAAAAGTAGCATAATTAAAGAGCAGCAGTAAAATAACAATAGCAAGGCAACAGGAGGTACCGGTACAGAGTCAATGTGTGGGGGCACAGGTTAGTCCAGGTAATTGAGGTAATAGGTAGAGTTATTAAAGTGACTATGCATAGATAATAAACCGTGAGTAGCAGCAGCGTAAAAGAGGGGGAAGGGCAATGCAAATAGTCTGGGTAGCCATTTGATTAGATGTTCAGGCGTCTTATGGCTTGGGGGTAGTTTAGAAGCCTCTTGGACCTAGACTAGGCGCTCCGGTACTGCTTGCCATGCGGTAGCAGAGAGAACAGTTTATGACTAGGGTGGCTGGAGTCAATTTTGTGACAATTTTTAGGGCACTCCTCTACTCTCCTGGATAGCAGGAAGCTTGGCCCCAGTGATGTACTGGGCCATACGCACTATCCTCTGTAGTGCCTTGCGGTCGGAAGCAGAGCAGTTGCCATACCAGGCAGTGATGCAACCAGTCAGGATGCTCTCGATGGTGCATCTGTAAAACCTTTTGAGGATCTGAGGACCCATGTCAAATATTTTAAGTCTCCTGAGGGGGAATAAGTTTTGTAGCGCCCTCTTCACAACTGTCTTGCTGTGCTTGGACCATGTTAGTTTGTTGCTGATGTGGACACCAAGGAACTTGAAGCTCTCAACCTGCTCCACTACAGCCCCGTAGAGGAGATTGGGGTTGTGCACGGTCCTCCTTTTCCTGCAGTCCACAATCATCTCCTTTGTCTTGATCACGTTGGGGGGGGGCGGTTGTTGTCCTGGCACCACATGGCCAGGTCTCTGACCTCCTCCCTACAGGCTGTCTAGTTGTTGTCGGTGATCACGCCTACCACTGTTTTGTCACCGGAAAACTTAATGGTGGTGTTGGAGTTGTGCATGGCCGTGCAGTCATGAGTGAACAGGGAGTATAGGAGGGGACTGAGCACGCACCCGAGGGGCCCCTGTGTTGAGGATCAGCGTGGCGGATGTGTTGTTACCTACCCTTACCACCTGGGGGCAGCCCGTCAGGAAGTCCAGGATCCAGTTGCAGAGGGAGGTGTTTAGTCCCAGGGTCCTTAGCTTATTGATGAGCTATGTGGGCACTGTGGTGAGCTGTATGAATAGCATTCTCACATAGGTGTTCCTTTTGTCCAGGTGGGAAAGGGCAGTGTGGAGTGCAATTGAGATTGCATCATCTGTGGATCTGTTGGAGCGGTATGCAAATTGGAGTGGGTCTAGGGTTTCTGGGATAATGATGTTGATGTGAGCCATGACCAGCCTTTCAAAGTACTTCATTGCTGCAGACGTGAGTGCTACGGGTCGGTAGTCATTTAGGCAGGTTACTTTAGTGTTCTTGGGCACAGGGACTACGGTGGTCTGCTTAAAACATGTTGGTATTACAGACTCAGACAGGGATAGATTGAAAATGTCACTTGCCAGTCGGTCAGCACATGCTCAGAGTACACGTCCTGGTAATCCGTCAGGCCCTGCGGCCTTGTGAATGTTGACCTGTTTAAAGGTCTTACTCACATTGGCTGCGGAGAGCGTGTTCACACAATCGTCCAGAACAGCTGATGCTATCATTGCATTTTTCATAGTTACTTGCCTCAAAGCGAGAACTAATTTTGCTCGTCTTACTGGGCAGCTCTCGGCTGTGCTTCTCTACGTAGTCTGTAATAGTTTGCAAGCACAGCTACATCTGACGAGCGTCAGAGTTGGTGTAGTACGTTTTGATCTTAGTCCTGTATTGACGCTTTGCCTATTTGATGGTTCGTCGGAGGGAATAGCGGGATTTCTTATAAGCTTCAGGGTTAGAGTCCCGCTCCTTGAAAGCGGCAGCTCTACCTTTTAGCTCAATGCGGATGTTGCCTGTAATCCAGGCATGTATGTACAGTCACTGAGACTGTACATACATGTACAGTACATACATGTACAGTCACTGTGTGGATGACGTCATCGATGCACTTATTGAGGAAGCCAGTGACTGATGTGGTGTAGTCCTCAATGCCATCGGAAGAGTCCCAGAACATGTTCCAGTCTGTGCTAGCAAAACAGTCCTGTAGCTTTGCACTTTTTTGGTGAACACTGGTGCTTCATGCTTTAATTTGCGCTTGAAAGCAGGAATCAGGAGGATATAATTATGGTCAGATTTGCCAAATGGGGGGCGAGGGAGAGCTTTGTACGCGTCTCTGTGTGTGGAGTAAAGGTGATCTAGAGTTTTTTCCCCTGTGGTTGCACAATTGACATGCTGTTAGAAATGAGGTAAAAACGGATTTACGAAGTTTTCCTGCATTCAAGTCCCCGGCCACAAGGAGTGCCACCTCTGGATGAACATTTTCCTGTTTGCTTACGACAGAATTTATGATTATTTGTTGTCCGGACCTCTGGCAGTCTCTATGGGGGTGCCACAGGGTTCAATTCTCGGGCCGACTCTCTTCTCTGTATACATCAATGATGTCGCTCTTGCTGCTGGTGATTCTCTAATCTACCTCTATGCAGACGACACCATTCTGTATACTTCTGGCCCTTCTTTGGACACTGTTAACAAACCTCCAGACGAGCTTCAATGCCATACAACTCTCCTTCCGTGGCCTGCAACTGCTCATAAACGCAAATAAAACTAAATGCATGCTATTCAACTGATCATTGCCCGCACCTGCCCGCCCATCCAGCATCACTACTCTGGATGGTTCTGACTTAGAATACGTGGATAACTACAAATACCTAAGTGTCTGGCTAGACTGTAAACTCTCCTTCCAGACTCACATTAAGCATCTCCAATCAAAAATTAAATCTAGAATCGGCTTCCTATTTCGCAACAAAGCTTCCTTCACTCATGCTGCCAAACATACCCTCGTAAAACTGACCATCCTACCGATCCTTGACTTCGGCGATGTCATCTATAAAATAGCCTCCAACACTCTACTCAGCAAACTGGATGTAGTCTATCACAGTGCCATCCGTTTTGTCACCAAAGCCCCATATACTACCCACCACTGCGACCTGTACGTTCTAGTTGGCTGGCCCTCGCTTCATACTCGTCGCCAAACCCACTGGCTACAGATCATCTATAAGTCTCTGCTAGGTAAAGCCCTGTCCTATCTCAGCTCGCTGGTCACCATAGCAGCACCCACTCATAGCACACGCTCCAGCAGGTCTCTCTCACTGGTCACCCCCAAAGCTTTTTTTGCACCACAGTATCTCTACTTGCACATCCATCTTTTGCATATCTACCATTCCAGTGTTTAATTGCAATATTTTAATTACTTCGCCACCATGGCCTATTTATTGTCTTACCTCCCTTATTTGACCTTATTTGCACTCACTGTATATAGACTTTGTTTTCTTTTTTTCTACTGTATTATTGACTGTATGTTTTGTTAATTCCATGTGTAACTCTGTGTTGTTGTACGTGTCGAACTGCTATGCTTTATCTTGGCCAGGGCGCAGTTGCAAATGAGAACTTGCTCTCAACTAGCTTACCTGGTTAAATAAAGGTAAAATAAAAAAATAAAAAAAATAAATTGAGAGCGGTCTAAGTGCCAGCATCGGTTTGTGGTGGTAAATAGACAGCTATGAAAAATACAGATGAAAACTCTCTAGGTAGATAGTGTGGTCTACAGCTTATCATGAGATACTCTACCTCAGGTGAGCAAAATATCGAGACATCCTTAGATATCGTGCACCAGCTGTTTACAAATATACATAGACTCCCACCCCTTGTCTTATCAGAGGTTCTATCCTGCCGGTACATTGTATAACCCGCCAGCTGTATGTTATTCATGTAGTCGTTCAGCCACAACTCGGTGAAACATAAGATATTACAGTTTTTAATGTCATGGTGGTAGGATATATGTGCTTTTAGTTCGTCCATTTTATTATCCAGCGATTGTACGTTGGCCAATAGTACCGATGGCAAAGGCAGATTAGCCACTCGTCACCTGTTCCTCACAAGGCACCCCTATCTCCTTCCGCAAAATCTCTGTCTCTTTCTCCTGCGAATGATGGGGATGAGGGCCTGTTCGGGTGTCATGGAAAATCCCTCTCGTCCGACTCATTAAAGAAAAATTCTTCACCCATTTTGAGGCGAGTAATCGCTGTTCTGGTATCCAGAAGCTCTTTTCGGGCATAACAGACAGTGGCATAAATATTATGTACAAAATAAGTTACAAATAACACGAAAAAACGAACAAATAGCACAGTTGGTTAAGAGCCAATAAAACAGCAGCCATCCCCTCCAGTGCCATTTTATAGTCCCCAAGCCGACTTGGTGAAGAATCTCTCAATATGTCTTTGAGCAAAGCGCTTAATTGCTCCTGTAAGTCAGTCTGGATAAGAGTGTCTGCTAAATGACTAGAACGTTTTTTTTAAACGTGTGTGTATGTATCTGGGTCTGTGTGCCTGTATTTAGGGGGCCAGGAGGGACAACAGGACAGAGCTTTGGCCCCTCTCACCTGTTCTCTTTTCCATTCTGGATGACAGTGGAGTGGCAGTCCGAGGCATTCCTGTCACTACACACATACGTGTTCCTCCTCGTCATGCCCCCTGACATTGAGTTAGCCTGGAGAGAGAGAGCGAGAGGGTTATGAAAAGAGAGAAAGAGGATAAGGGTGAGAGAGTGAAAGAAAGAGAGGATTTTTTATTTTTTTAAACACAATCCATTTACACTGTTGGGCTTTTTGTCAGTTCTTTCACTTTCGCGCCAATAACGTTTCTTCAATTGAATTGATAGAGGGGGAGGAAGGAAGCTGAGACAGATGGTGACAGACAGAGAAAGAGATACATAAATAATGAAAGGTGAAACAGAAGAAAGAAAGTCATGCAGGCCACAACACACTAGCTCATAGCAGTAGAAGAATTATGGAGAGGAAAATAGACAATCGAAGGAAAACAAGAGGAGATACTGTACTAATGAGGACCAGTACAAATGCTGTAAACATTCTCTCTCTCTTTTTCCAACATTGACATCACCCTGTGAACGAGAATGACCCTGCGTTAATGTCTGTGTAATTGTGGTCTGTGAACCTGTGGGTATATACACTATACAGTGCACTTGGAAATATTCAGACCCCTTCACTTTTCTCACAGATTGTTACATTACAGCCTTATTCCAACATTGATATAAAACATGTTTAATGATCATCAATCTACACACAATACCCCATAATGACGAAGAACAAACAGGTTTAGAAATGTTTGTAAATAAAAATGTAAATATCACATTTACGTAAGTAATCAGACCCTTTACTCAGTACTTTGTTGAAGCACCTTTGGCAGTGATTACAGCCTTGAGTCTTCTTGGGTATGACGCTACAACTTTGGCACACCTGTATTTGGGGAGTATATCCCATTCTTCTCTGCAGATCCTCTCAAGCTCTGTCAGGTTGGATGGGAAGCATTGATGCACAGCTATTTTCAGGTCTCTCCAGAGATGTTCAAATCGGGTTCATGTCCGGGCTCTGGCTGGGCCACTCAAGGACATTTAGAGACTTGTCACGAAGCCACTCCTGCGTTGTCTTGGCTGTGTGCTTAGGGTCGTTGTCCTGTTGGAAGGTGAACCTAGCCCCAGAGGTCCTCAGCGCTCTGGAGCAGGTTTTCATCAAGGATCTCGCTGTACTTTGCTCCGTTCATCTTTCCTTTGATCCTGACTAATCTCCCAGTCCCTGCCGCTGAAAAACATCTCCACAGCATGATGCTGCCAGGCCCTTCTCCCCCGATTGCTAAGTTTGGCCGGGCGGCCAGCTCTAGGAAGAGCCTTGGTGGTTCCAAACTTCTTCCATTCAAGAATGATGAGGTAACTGTGTTCTTGGGGACCTTCAATGCTGTAGAAATGTTTCGGTACCCTTCCCCAGATCTGTGCCTTGAAACAATCCCGTCTCGGAGCTCTACAGACAATTCCTTCGACCTCATGACTTGGTTTTTGCTCTGACATGCACTGTCAACTGTGGGACCTTATATAGAGAGGTGTGTGCCTTTCCAAATCATGTCCAATCATTTGAATTTATCACAAGTGGACTCCAATCAAGTTGTAGAAACATTTCAAGGATGATCAATGGAAACAGGATGCACCTGAGATACATTTTGAGTCTCATAGCAAAGGCTCTGAATACTTACAGTGGGACAAAAAAGAATTTAGTCAGCCACCAATTGTGCAAGTTCTCCCACTTAAAAGGATGAGAGAGGCCTGTAATTTTCATCATGGGTACACTTCAACTCTGACAGACAACATGAGAGAGAAAAATTCCAGAAAATCACATTGTAGGATTTTTAATGAATTTATTTGCAAATTATGGTGGAAAATAAGTATTTGGTCAATAACAAAAGTTTATCTCAATACTTTGTTATATACCCTTTGTTGGCCACTGTATGTAAGTAAGGGTTCTATTTTTTATTTGCAAAAATGCTTTGTCATTTTATTCATTATGGGGTAATTGTGTGTAGATTGGTGAGAAAAAACAAAAATGTAATCCATTTTAGAATAAGGCTGTAATGTAACAAATTGTGGAAAAAGTGAAGGTGTTTGAATACACACGAATGCACTGTGTATACAAAGGTACGTAGACAACCCTTAAATTAGTGTATTCGGCTATATCAGCCACACCCGCTGATGGTGTATAAATAGAGCACACAGCCATGCAATCTCCATAGACAAACATTGTAAGTAGAATGGCCTTACTGAAGAGCTCAGTGACTTTCAATGTGGTACCGTCACAGAATGCCATCTTTCCAACAAGTCAGTTCATCTGCTAGAGCTGCCCAGTTCAACTGTAAGTGCTGTTACTGTGAAGTGGAAACGTCTAGGAGCAACAACCTCTCAGCCGCGAAGTGGTAGGCCACACAAGCTCACAGAACGGGACTGTCGAGTGCTGAAGCACATAACAATCATCTGTCCTCAGTTGCAACACTCACTACTGAGTTCCAAACTGTCTCTATATGAAATGGAATTCTATGGCCGAGAAAATCACACACAAGCCTAAGATCACCATGCGCAGCCTGCCGAGTGGCGCAGCGGTCTAAGGCACTGCATCACAGTGCTTGAGGCGTTATTACATACCCGGGTTCGATCCCAGGCTGGATCACAAACGCCGTGACCGGGAGTCCCATAGGGCAGCGCACAATTGGCAAAGCGCTGTCTGGGTTAGGGGCGGATTTGGCCGGAGGGGGCTTTCCTTGGCTTATTGCACTCTAGTGACTCCTTGTGGCGGGCCTGGCACCTGCAGGTGGACTTTGGTTGTCAGTTGAGTGGTGTTTCCTCCGACACATTGGCACAGCTGGCTTCCGGGTTAAGCGCGGGCGGATGTTAAGAAGTGCGGTTTGGCGGGTCATGTTTCGGAGGAAGCATGACTTGACCTTTGCCTCACTTGAGTCTGTTGGGGAGTTGCAGCGATGAGACAAAATAGTAATTGGGGGTAAAATAAAAATAAAAATCCCACAATGCCAAGCGTTGGCTGGAGTGGTGTAAAGCTCGCCGCCATTGGACTCTGGAGCAGTGGAAATGCGTTCTCTGGAGTAATGAATCACGCTTCACCATCTGGCAGTCCAACATACGAATCTGGGTTTGGCAGATGGTTCGGGCCCCTTAGTTCCAGTGAAAGGAAATCTTAACGCTACAGTATACAATGCCATTGTAGACGAATCAGTGCTTTCAACTTTTTGGCAACAGTTTGGGGAAGGCCCTTTCCTGTTCCAGCATGACAATGCCCCCATGCACAACGCAATGGTCCATACAGAAATGGTTTGTCGAGATTGGTGTGGAAGAACTTGACTGGCCTGCACACCTTGGGATGAGTGGAATAGCCAACTGCGAACATCACTAATGCTTGTGGCTGAATGGAAGTCCCTCCAGCAATGTTCCAACATGTAGTTGAAAGCCTTCCCAAAAGAGTGGAGGCTGTTATAGCAGCAAATAATGACCATGCTTTTTTAATGAGTGTAGTGTATCTTCCATGTGTATATTCTTTGTACTCACGGTGGGTGTGGTGGAGCCTTTCTTGTGGTCGGGGATGTCGGCCTTGTTGGGGTTGTTGGCATTACCTAGTAGGGGACTGGCAGGGGCAACGCTGCCACTGCGCCCACCCGACAAACCAGACTTCTGGGTCTGAGCACCCCCTTCCTCTTTGTAGTCGCCGTTGTCGGCCGAGGTGGTCTGGCTCCTCTTGGGGTAGCCCACCGAGGGGATGGACGGACCGGCTGCATGGAGGGAGGGAGAGATACAGGGATCAGTGTGGAGTTAAAAAGGGAACTGTGCTGCATTGGAGGTTCACATGCATCTTCCTATATTTTCCCTTTATCTCCTTTCCTCCTGTCCCACTTACATCATCTTCCTCCCAGTCCCTCCCTCCCTCCCAGCCCCTCTCTCCCAACTCTCTTCTCCCTCCAAGCCCCTCTCTCCTCCCTCCCAGCCCCTCACTCCTCCCTCCCAGCCCCTCACTCCATCCAAGCCCCTCTCTCCTCCCTCCCAGCCCCTCACTCCTCCCTCCCTGCCCCTCTCTCCCTCCCAGCCCCTCCCACCCTCTCCTCCCTCCCTGCCCCTCTCCTCCCTCCCTGCCCCTCCCCCTCTCCTCCCTCCCTGCCCCTCCCCCTCACCTCCCTCCCAGCCCCTCTGCTCTCTCCATGCCCCCTCTGCTCTCTCCATGCCCCCTCTGCTCTCTCCATGCCCCCTCTGCTCTCTCCATGCCCCCTCTGCTCTCTCCATGCCCCCTCTGCTCTCTCCATGCCCCCTCTGCTCTCTCCATGCCCCCTCTGCTCTCTCCATGCCCCCTCTGCTCTCTCCATGCCCCCTCTGCTCTCTCCATGCCCCCTCTGCTCTCTCCCTGCCCCCTCTGCTCTCTCCATGCCCCCTCTGCTCTCTCCATGCCCCCTCTGCTCTCTCCATGCCCCCTCTGCTCTCTCCATGCCCCCTCTCTCTCACCCTGGTCGCTGTAGCGTCTCTGTTTCTGGGTGCTGGAGATGGACCGCTGGGTCTTGAGATGGGCAGAAGACTGGCCGTTGTTGTTGTGCTCGCTGGCGGGCCGTGCCTTGGCCAGAGACAAGTTACTGCTAGAGCTGGAGTCACTAGCCTCCAACTTCGAGAGAGAAGAAAAGTTTCCTTTTAAATCACGCTGCATATGAGTTTTACTGTATCTTTTGGATCTGTGCTCTTTGGAAAAGTCACTCAATATGTTTCACATAGCATTTCAAATAGGGACATTTGTAACTGTGGCGGTATCATCCAAACAGACTGTGTCACTTTAGATATTATGCATGTCATTTGGTTTCAAACCTGTATACTTTCAACCACTTACATACCCCTAAACCTTGATTTAAAAAAATAAATGGTGCTAAAAGCAAGGAACATGATCAGTTACATGATAGAACCAGTGCTTTCTAACATGGTCATTTATGGCCAGGTACTGGGTCAATCCCAAATCGTTCCCTTAACCCTACACACTTGTGGAGATTGAGAGGATTTGATTGGTATTAGCAATATTGTGAAACTTCCACCGAGCCTATCTGAGGGCAAGGTGAAGCTATTACCAGATTGATTACACAGGTCAAATCCTCTCAGCATCTGCCCAGTGCAGGGCTTGGGGGACAATTTGGGATTGGGCCACTTTTGCCCAGTCTGTTCTTACCTCTGTGGACTTCCTGCCCAGTAGCAGGTAGGTGGCAGTGATCTCATCGTACTTCATCCTGGTTAAAGACTCAGTGACCTCCTCTTGAGTGTAGCCCATCTCCACCATGATGTCTGCAGGGAATCAGGAGTGAGACAGGAACGTGGTACGGGTCTTTTAGACCTTAGAACTGGAACCTCCATCAGAAGCTAGCCTTCAGAGGCCAGCCAGGTAATTAGCTACTAGCTATTTAGTCATTGTTAGCCACTGCTAGCAGTCTTTACCTTTAACACAGACACCAGCCGCTTTAGCCCGGATAATACCTGCCAGTCTGCACAGCGCAATATCAGCCCTGAGCATAACGGACTGCTTTTTCCCCCCCACTACATCTCCGGATTCCTGCCGCAAGCTCTGGACCATTACACCGGATCATCGCAGCTAGCTAGCGGCTACCGAGTGGCTATCGTGGCTAACGCCCTTGTCCAGAAGCAAGCACCAGTTAGGCCCATTCCCCCAGCTAGCAAACAAAGTACACCAACTACAATACCTCTCTTGCCAATTGGCCTGGACCCTCTATCGATACGGAGCCCCGCCGATCCATCACGACTGGTCTGCTGATGTATATCGGCCGATGTGCTCTCAACCGGCCTCTGTGTTGTTGATGTCGGTGAGGACCCAGCTGCTAGCCCCGACCCGCTAACTCTCTGAGCGCCGTGTCTCCCGCTCGCCTAGCGTAGTGACGACTGCCGAGCGGCTCCCTGTTTCGTCCATTGCTGCTTATTGGACCCTATGATCCCACGGCTACAACACGGTACATCATTTTGTTTATTTGTCGGCCCCAGCCTTGAACTCAGGCCCTGTGTGTAACTAACTGACACTCTCTGCCCATTCATTCATCCATTTACCCGTTCTTGTTGTCTTAGCTGTTTACCTGTTGTTGTCTTAGCCCTCCCAATCAAAACCTGTGATTGCTTTATGCCTGTTGTTTAGGGTAGCTCTCATTGTTTTGTTTTACTGCGGAGCCCCTAGTCCTGCTCTACATGCCTCAGTTACCTTCCTTGCCCCACCCCCCACACATGCGGAGACAGCACCTAGTTTAATGCCACTTCCAGAGATGCAGCCTCTCTCATCATCACTCAATGCCTAGGTTTACCTCCACTGTTCTCGCACCCTACCATGCCCTTGTCTGTGCATTATGCCCTGAATCTATCCTACCACGCCCAGAAGTCTGCTCCTTTTACTCTGTTCCCGAACGCACTAGACGACCAGTTCTTATAGTCTTTAGCTGTACCCTCATTCTACTCCTCCTCTGTTCCTCTGGTAATGTAAAGGTTAAACCAGGCCCTGTGTGTCCCCAGGCGCTCTCATTTGTTGACTTCAGTAAGCGTCAAAGCCTTGGGTTCATGCATGTTAACATCAGAAGCCTCCTCCCTAAGTTTGTTTTATTCACTGCTTTGCACTCCGCCAACACTGATGTCCTTGCTGTGTCTGAATCCTGGCTTAGGAAGGCCAGCAAAAAGTCAGACATTTCCATCCCCAATTACAACATTGTCCATCAAGATAGAACTGCTAAAGGGGGAGGAGTTGCAATCTACTGTAGAGATAGTAGGACAGAGCTCTGCAAGCTATCAAGGTCTCTGTACAAACAGATCGAGCTACAACTTTTAAAAATCCATCTCTCACTGTTGACACTTGTTATAGACCCCCCTCAGCTCCCAGCTGTGCCCTGGACAACATATGTGAATTGATTGCCTCCCATCCATCGTCAGAGTTCGTACAGTTAGGTGACCTAAACTGGGATATGCTTAACACCCCGGCCGTCCTACAATCTAAGCTAGATGCCCTCAATCTCAAACAAATTAGCAAGGAACCTACCAGGTACAACCCCAAATCCGTAAACATGGGAACCCCATGATATCATCCTGACTAACTTGCCCTCTAAATACACCTCTGCTGTTTTCAACCAGGATCTCAGCGATCACTGCCTCATTGCCTACGTCCGTTATGGGTCCGATCACCCCTCATCAGTGTCAAATGCCCCCTAAAACACTTCTGCAAGCAGGTCTTTATAATCGACCTGGCCCGGGTATCCTGGAATGATATTGACCTCATCCCATCAGTAGAGGATGCCTGGTTATTCTTCAAAAGTGCCTTCCTCACCATCTTAAATAAGCATGCCACTTTAAAAAAATGTAGACCTAAGAACAGATATAGCCCTTGGTTCACCCCAGACTTGACTGCCCTTGACCAGCACAAAAACATCCTATGGCGCACTGCATTAGCTTCGATTAGTCCCTGCGATATGCAACTTTTCAGGGAAGTTAGGAACCAATATACACAGGCAGTTAGAAAAGCCAAGGCTAGCTTTTTGTAGCACTAATTTAAAAAAGTTCTGGGACACTGTAAAGTCCATGGAGAATAAGACCACCTCCTCCCAGCTGCCCACTGCTCTGAGGCTAGGAAACACTGTCACCAACGATAAATTCACAATAATCGAGAATTTCAAGAAGCATTTCACTACGGCTGGCCACGCTTCCAACTGGTTACCCCAACCCCGGCCAACAGCTCTGCACCCCCCGCAGCAACTGGCCCAAGGCTTCACGTTCACCCAAATCCAGACAGCTGATGTCCTAAAATAGCTGCAGAATCTGGATCCCTACAAATCAGCTGGACTAGACAATCTGGACCCTCTCTTCCTAAAATTATCCACCGCCATTGTCGCAACCCCTATTACTAGTCTGCTCAACCATTCTTTCGTATCATCTGAGATTCCTAAAGATTGGAAAGCTGCCGCGGTCATCCCCCTCTTCAAAGGGGGAGACACTTTAGATCCAAGCTGTTACAGACCTGTATCTATCCTACCCTGCCATTCTAAAACCTTTGAAAGCCAAGTGAACAAACAGATCACCGACCATTTCGAATCCCACCGTACCTTCTCCGCTATGCAATCTGGTTTACGAGCTGGTCACGGGTGCACCTCAGCCACGCTCAAGGTCCTAAACAATATCATAACCGCCATCGATAAGAGACAATACTGTGCAGCCATCTTCATCGACCTGGCCAAGGCTTTCGACTCTGTCAATCACCTTATTCTTATCGGCAGACTCAAAAGCCTTGGTTTCTCTAATGACTGCCTCGCCTGGTTCACTAACTACTTCTCTGATAGAGTTCAGCGTGTCAAATCAGAGGGCCTGTTGTCTGGACCTCTGGCAGTTTCTATGGGGGTGCCACAGGGTTCAATTCCCGGTCCAAATCTTTTCTCTGTGTATATATTAATGATGTCGATCTTGCTGCGGGTGATTCTGTGATCCTCATTTGCACACACTGTATACAGATTTTCTATTGTTTTATTGTCTGTACGGTTGTTTATCCCATGTGTAACTTTGTGTTGTTGTTGGCGTCACACTGTTTTGCTTTATCTTGGCCAGGTCGCAGTTGTAAATGAGAACTTGTTCTCAACCTACCTAGTTAAGTAAAAGTGAAATACATTTCTTAAATAAAAACACCCAATAGCCTGTGGTGGTCTAGCAGTTAGGGCTGTTGCCTACAGAGCACACCGTGTCGGCGTGGGTTTGAATCCGGCCTACACCCTCCTGACCCTCTCAACTTCCGTCTCTCCCTCTCACAGCCTCTATTCAATACAGAAACAAATATGTGAGGAGAAAAGCAAATAAACAATAGGCTGGGAGCGTGTGAACAACGCCATTTCCTATTTGTTAAGGGGGAACCAAAAATACTAGGGGGCATTGAACTTATTAATGTAATTGAATAAACATTATTAATCCCACAAGGCTAAATTGTATGTTCAGCAACAACATACTAATGCATATATTAGAGACATATTGACAGAGCACTGACTGCTGGTGAAACAAACATAATCGAACCCAAAAACAAAACCTAAAATGAAGACCGTAAATAAAGGTGAATAAACTGTACATAATGTGGGGAACCAAACAGGGCCTCCTTGTTGTTGAGACTGTGGAATATCCTCTGACACACACTCGTCTCTCTCCCACTGCTGAGTGAGATCAATGCTGCCATCGACAGAGGGCATGGTAGGGGAGGGGGCAAGCGCTGGGGGTCCGAGTGGAAAGAACCAGGTCTGCCAGACTGTATCGACTTGTGGATCTGTGTGGATCTGTTTGTGCGTTTGTGTGTTCGCACGCACACATGTATTTCAGTAATGACTGTGTTACTGAGTGCGGTTGTGTTAATGCATGGTCGTGCATGATTTTGAATGACTCTGTGTGTTTTAATGACTGTGTGTGTTAAGGTGTGTGTGTGACTAAGGGAAGTGCTAGACCATGTGCTGCCAGCGTGTCTGAAAACAACACAGCTCTGCCAGGCTCACGTTGGGCACAGCATGCAAGGCTAGACCCTAACACAGGGGGTAAGGGGCGATTGCCTCTAAATACATGTGCCAACCCATCTGAATCAGGTGTGTTAGAGCTAGACAGGATCAAAAGCCTGTATACTCAGTAACTCTCCATGAAGCGGCATGACCATCCCTGGTTTAATAAAGTCATTGACTCTCCCAAATGGCACCCTATTCCCTACATAGTGCACTACTTTTGACCAGAGCCCTATCAATCATAGTACATTATTTAGGGAATGGGATGCCGTTTAGGACGATACAGTGTATAGATTTATAGATGTAAAGCCAGTCCCCAATTCCCTCCCTAACCCTTCCTTAATGCAGATCTAAGGTGTAAGCAATATGGTAGAAGCTCCACCCCTACACTCTTTAAACCTATACCTGTTCAGATCTGAAAACATTGAAAGGTAAGGAAGCAAATTGGGAGCCGCTGATATATATAGAGAGAGGAGTGTTGGAGTCAATGTACCTATTCTCTTCTGGTCTGTGATGTCCTGTTCTGGCTCCATGAATGGCTTCAGTCCATTCTCCTCTAGGCCTGCGTTTATCCACCGGTCCTTCATGATTTGCTATGAGGGAGAAGGACAGACACAAACATCAGTCTCGGCTCTAGAGGCCCAATTACCCGCCAAACCAAGTGGAATTTCATAACAGTGATGCCTAATCCTAAATCAACCACTCACCCCTACATTGTGCGCCTATGCACTTAGATCTGTAATAGATACAGCAATTTGTAAATATTTCAACCTAAGCTATCAAAAGGCAAAATTAGGGGCCATTATAATATTGCTTATCTCATCTTTTCAGATGTACCCAAGTGAGGTAATGGCGAGGGCCCACGGGTAGGGGCAAGGGGTCGATTTGGGATTGGGTAAAATAGTGGCAATACAGTGCATTAAGAAATAATTCAGACCTCTACATTTTGTTACGTTACAGCCTTATTCTAAAATTGATTACATGCTTTTTTCCCCTCAATACCCCATAATAACAAAGTGAAAACAGGTTTTTAGAAATGTTTGCTAATTACATTTTTTTTTTTACAGAATTCCTTAATTACATAAGTATTCAGAGCCTTTACTCAGTACTTTGTTGGCAGCAAAAACAGGACGAGTCTCATAGCAAAGGGTCTGAATACTTATGTAAATGAGGTGTTTCTGTTTTCAATTTTGTTTTTTTTAGGGAAAAGTTTTCACTTTGTCATTATGGGGTATTGCGTGGAGATTGATGAGGAAAAAAATGTAACTTAACCAATTTTAGAACAAGGCTGTAACGTCGCAAAATGTGGAAAAATTGAAGGGATCTGAATACTTTTCGAAGACACTGTTTGTGCCAGTCTCTTTCTGCTTCGGCCAACTCTTTTCTCATGGGCTTGTTTAACAACTCTGCTACTCAAGTCACAGCCTGGACGTCTGCTGGTGTTAGATTCATCCTGGTAGTAAAATGATTGATTCATTTCACTGAATGGCCCGAGATGCCATTCACCTAGGTTGTGTTCATTGGGGCACACCACAGAAAACATTTCAAAATGTTTTTCAACAGAGAACACAAACAAGCGTTGGTGCCTCATGAAGTCGACCCCAGTGTCCCATGTCTGAACAGTTCCTTAATTAGAAGGGAAGGATGAAAACCAGCAGAGTGGCGGACCTCCAGGTCCAGATCTGGGATGGGGGGGGGGGGGGTTGGGACCTGAATTGAAATAGAATTCACCCCAACTCTGGATGAGGGTCTATAGAAGGACTGTCGGTCAGTAGAGTAGTTTACTGGGGTCACATTCAGCAGAGAACTTTACATACCATTCAGATTGAAAAAGAAATCCTTCTCTCTCAAGAGGAAATCGTGTCAACTCTATACAATATATTTATATCTGCAATATTCTGGAACGTTGCAACATCCTGAACGCGACCCAGGATCCATTCCAATGGGGAGCATCTGACAAGTTGAATGGGGGAGCCAGGGTTGGGCTCAGTTCCATTTCACTTCAGCCACTTCAGGGAATCGAATGCTTGGTTCAAATTCTTGGGACTTTGAGCATAAAGCAAGATTGAGATCTTAGTGTTTTCATTCCGAGCTAGGTAAAAAAGCAGTTTTCCTAAAATGGCCTGGTAAATAAGAATGTATCAGTGTTTGAGCCTGCATGTTGCTAGTGATGTCCACCTGGCAGCACTGTAGAAATCACAGTGAGTTAGACGTCTCTGATTGGTGACGAAACAAAGGGTTGCAAGATGCAGTGCCAAGAGCCTTCATTGTAGAGCTCGAGTCTTGAGTCACATAAACAATATGACCATAGTCCAAGTACAAGAAAACTATTTTCTCGTGGCAAAGGAAAACAAGCTTTGTGCCGGAGTATACGCAGCTGGCGTTTCCTGGCAATGTTCTCCACATGGGTGGTGAGCCACTCCTCATCCACCCAAACTCCCAGATATGTGTACGTTCTGATTTGCTCTACAGAATGTCAACCCAAGGTAGTAATTACATGCTTTTCAGGATGGTTAGTATTAGAAAATAGCATTTTGATTTAGAAGATTTCAGAACAAGCTTCAAATTGTACAGATTCTGTTGAATGATGTTAGAGCTTTTCCAAAAGCCAAAGTTAAACTGCTGTCACTTGAATAGAGAACAGTGTCTTCCACGTAGAAATGTACATCAGCTGTCTCAATATGGCTCCCAATGATGTTGATTATAGATAATAAACAGGGGACCTAAAATCGATCTTTACGGTGTCCGACTCACAACCATCTGGCTTTAACACACTGTGCTTGAAAATACAGAGAGAGGTACTCAGTAATGTGTTGTATTGGATTTGCCCCAAACATAACACATTGTATTCAGGACAAAAAGTTCATTGCTTTGCCTAATTTTTAGCTGTATTACTTCATTGCCTTGTTTCAAACAGGATGCATATGTTTATTCTGTACAGGCTTGACTGGGTGTATTGATACACCAAATAAAGTGTAATTAACCTCTTACACCTATGGTGGCGCTATTTCATTTTTGGAAGAAAAACGTTCCCGTTTTAAACAAGATATTTTGTCACAAAAAGATGCTCGACTATGCATATAATTGCTACTGTTCGAAAGAAAACACTCTGACGTGTCCAGAAATACAAATATCTTCTCTGTGCGTGCCCTTTAACGTGAGCTTCAGGCAAAACCAAGATGACTTGGCATCCTGGAAATGACAAGGATTTTTGAGGCTCTGTCTTTCATGATCTCCTTATATGGCTGTGAACGCAAGAGGAATGAGTCTGCCCTTTCTGTCGTTTCCCCAAGGTGTCTGCAGCATTGTGACGTATTTGTAGGCAGATCATTGGAAGATTGACCATAAGAGACCACATTTACCACGTGTCCGCCCGGTGTCCTGCGCCGAAATTGGTGCGCAAAAGTCACCTGCCAGTATTTTTCCATGGGGCACAGAGAGAGAAGCAAGCTTCCACGAACTGCATGTCAATGAAGAGATATGTGAAAAAACACCTTGAGGATTGATTCCAAACAACGTTTGCCATGTTTCGGTCGATATTATGTAGTTAATCCGGAAAAAGTTTCACGTTGTAGGTGACTGCATTTTCGGTTCGTTTCGGTAGCCAGGCGCAATGTAGAAAACGGAACGATTTCTCCTACACACAGACGCTTTCAGGAAACACTGCGCATCTGGTATGTGGCTGGGAGTCGTCTCATTGAAAACATCAGAAGCTCTTCAAAGGTAAATGATTTTATTTATTTGGTTATCTGGCTTTTGTGAAAATGTTGCGTGCTACATGCTACACAAAATGCTATGCTAGCTTTGCATACTCTTACACAAATTAGTCAATTTCTATGGTTCAAAAGCATATTTTGAAAATCTGAGATGACAGTGTTGTTAAGAAAAGGCTAAGCTTGAGAGCAAACGCATTATTTTAATTTTATTTGCGATTTTCAGAAATCGTTAACGTTGCGTTATGCTAATGAGCCTGAGGCTTAGTCACAATCCCGGATCCGGGATGGGGAGTTTCAAGAGGTTAATAACTTCACCGTGCTCAAAGGGTTATTCATTGTCAGCTGTTTTTGTTTTTACCCATCTACCAATAGATGCCCTTCTTTGCGAAGCATTGGAACACCTCCCTGGTCTTTGTGGTTGAATCTGTATTTGAAATTCATTGCTTGCTAAGCAAATGTTAACTCCTAAACTTATCTAGGCTTGCCATAACAAAGGAGTTGACTACTTATTGACTCAGGACATTTCAGCTGCATTGTTTTTTAATTTATAAATTTAAAAAAAATAGTAATAATAATTAATTCCACTTTGACAATATGGGGTATTGTGTGTAGGCCAGTGACCAACAATATCTACATTTAATATTCAGGCTTTAACATAACAAAATGTGGAAAAAGTCAAGGCACTCTTGTTCACAAACCACTCCAGACATTACCAGTAATCCCAATACACTTCAATATCTGCAACAAGACAATATCTTCCAGCCAGACAAGAGGAAAGAAACGTCTTCCAGCCAGACAAGAGGAAATAAACTTCTTCCAGCCAGACAAGGGGAAAGAAACTTCTTCCAGCCAGACAAGGGGAAAGAAACTTCTTCCAGCCAGACAAGGGGAAAGAAACTTCTTCCAGCCAGACAAGAGGAAATAAACTTCTTCCAGCCAGACAAGGGGAAAGAAACGTCTTCCAGCCAGACAAGAGGAAAGAAACGTCTTCCAGCCAGACAAGGGGAAAGAAACGTCTTCCAGCCAGACAAGGGGAAAGAAACGTCTTCCAGCCAGACAAGGGGAAAGAAACGTCTTCCAGCCAGACAAGGGGAAAGAAACGTCTTCCAGCCAGACAAGAGGAAAGAAACTTCTTCCTGTCAGACAAGTGGAAAGAAACGTCTTCCAGCCAGACAAGGTGAAAGAAACATCTTCCAGCCAGACAAGGGGAGAGAAACTTCTTCCAGCCAGACAAGGGGAAAGAAACTTCTTCCAGCCAGACAAGAGGAAATAAACTTCTTCCAGCCAGACAAGGGGAAAGAAACATCTTCCAGCCAGACAAGAGGAAAGAAACGTCTTCCAGCCAGACAAGAGGAAAGAAACGTCTTCCAGCCAGACAAGGGGAAAGAAACGTCTTCCAGCCAGACAAGAGGAAAGAAGCTTCTTCCAGCCAGACAAGGGGAAAGAAACGTCTTCCAGCAAGACAAGAGGAAAGAAACGTCTTCCAGCCAGACAAGAGGAAAGAAACGTCTTCCAGCCAGACAAGGGGAAAGAAACGTCTTCCAGCCAGACAAGAGGAAAGAAACTTCTTCCAGCCAGACAAGGGGAAAGACACTTCTTCCAGCAAGACAAGAGGAAAGAAACGTCTTCCAGCCAGACAAGAGGAAAGAAACGTCTTCCAGCCAGACAAGGGGAAAGAAACGTCTTCCAGCCAGACAAGAGGAAAGAAACTTCTTCCAGCCAGACAAGGGGAAAGAAACGTCTTCCTGTCAGACAAGGGGAAAGAAACGTCTTCCAGCCAGACAAGGGGAAAGAAACATCTTCCAGCCAGACAAGAGGAAAGAAACGTCTTCCAGCCAGACAAGAGGAAAGAAACGTCTTCCAGCCAGACAAGGGGAAAGAAACGTCTTCCAGCCAGACAAGAGGAAAGAAGCTTCTTCCAGCCAGACAAGGGGAAAGAAACGTCTTCCAGCAAGACAAGAGGAAAGAAACGTCTTCCAGCCAGACAAGAGGAAAGAAACGTCTTCCAGCCAGACAAGGGGAAAGAAACGTCTTCCAGCCAGACAAGAGGAAAGAAACTTCTTCCAGCCAGACAAGGGGAAAGACACTTCTTCCAGCAAGACAAGAGGAAAGAAACGTCTTCCAGCCAGACAAGAGGAAAGAAACGTCTTCCAGCCAGACAAGGGGAAGAAACGTCTTCCAGCCAGACAAGAGGAAAGAAACTTCTTCCAGCCAGACAAGGGGAAAGAAACGTCTTCCTGTCAGACAAGGGGAAAGAAACGTCTTCCAGCCAGACAAGGGGAAAGAAACGTCTTCCAGCCAGACAAGGGGAAAGAAACGTCTTCCAGCCAGACAAGGGGAAAGAAACTTCTTCCTGCCAGACAAGGGGAAAGAAACGTCTTCCAGCCAGACAAGAGGAAAGAAACTTCTTCCAGCCAGACAAGGGGAAAGAAACGTCTTCCAGCCAGACAAGAGGAAAGAAACTTCTTCCTGCCAGACAAGGGGAAAGAAACGTCTTCCAGCCAGACAAGGGGAAAGAAACGTCTTCCAGCCAGACAAGGGGAAAGAAACGTCTTCCTGTCAGACAAGAGGAAAGAAACGTCTTCCAGCCAGACAAGGGGAAAGAAACTTCTTCCAGCAAGACAAGAGGAAAGAAACTTATTCCAGCCAGACAAGGGGAAAGACACTTCTTCCAGCCAGACAAGGGGAAAGAAACTTCTTCCAGCCAGACAAGGGGAAAGAAACTTCTTCCAGCCAGACAAGGGGAAAGAAACTTCTTCCAGCCAGACAAGAGGAAAGAAACTTCTTCCAGCCAGACAAGGGGAAAGAAACTTCTTCCTGCCAGACAAGGGGAAATAGACTTCTTCCAGCCAGACAAGGGGAAAGACACTTCTTCTAAAGAAAATGGAAACAGATATATATGGGGACTATTTTATTCCAACAGGCATTAGGCTGTATAATAGATAGTCTGTTGGTCCCTCCAGTATACACCATATTGCACTTTCACTTTACATGTGTAGCTATAGCACCTTGAATGAATTATTGTGTAGTTTAAATTGTATGTATTTTTAAGCACATGACCAAATGCATTTCCCCCTGGTGGGATAATAAAGTTGATATGAATCTAAAGGAGGAACAATGACGTCTGCAGCTCCGAGACAGAGAACCTGGAGATGGCTTGCTTTTTACTTAATTTCACCTTAGGTAGACCAGTTGAGAACAGGTTCTCATTTACAACTGCCACCTGGCCAAGATAAAGCAACGCAGTGTGACGCCAACAACACAGAGTTACACATGGGATAAACAAACAAACAGTCAATAAGACAATAGAAACATCTATATACAGTGTGTGCAAATGTAGAAAGATTAGGGAGGTAAGGCAATAAATAGGCCATAGTGGCGAAATAATTACATTTTGAAAATAAACACTGGAGTGATAGATGTCCAGGAGATGAATGTGCAAGTAGAGATAGTGGGGTGCAAAGGAGAAAGAAAATAAATAACAACATGGGGATGAGGTAGCTGGGTGGGTTATTTACAGATGGGCTATGTACAGGTGCAATGATCGGTAAACTGCTCTGACAGCTGATGCTTAAAGCTAGTGAGGGAAAAATAAGTCTCCAGCTTCAGTGATTTTTGCAGTTCGTTCCAGTCATTGGAGGCAGAGAACTGGAAGGAAAGGCGGCCAAAGGGGTTGACCAGTGAAATATATCTACTGGAGCGCGTGCTACGGGTGGGTGCTGCTATGGTGACCAGTGAGCTGAGATAAGGCGGGGCTTTACCTAGCAAAAACTTATAGATGACCTGGAGCCAGTGGGTTTGGCGACGAATATGAAGCAAGGGCCAGCCAATACGAGTGTGCAGGTCACAGTTGTGGGTCGTATATGGGGCTTTGGTGACAAAACGGATGGCACTGTGATAGCAAATTGGATGTAGGCTGAGTAGAGGGTTGGAGGCTATTTCGTAAATAACATTGCCGAAGGCAAGGATCGGTAGGATAGTCAGTTTTACAAGGGTAGGTTTGGCAGCATGAGTGAAGGATGCTCTGTTGCAAAATAGGAAGCCAATTTTAGATGTAATTTTGGATTGGAGATGCTTAATGTGAGTCTGGAAGGAGACTTTACAGTCTAATCAGACACCTAGGTATTTGTAGTTGTCCACATATTCTAAGTCAGAACCGTCCAGAGTAGTGATGCTAGATGCGCAGGCAGCGATCGGTTGAAGAGCATGCATTTAGTTTTGCTTGCATTTAAGAGCAGTTGGAAGCCACGGAAGGAGTACTGTATGGCATTGAATCTCGTCTGGAGGTTTGTTAACAGTGTCCAAAGATGGGTCAGAAGTATACAGAATGGTGTCGTCTGCGTAGAGGTGGATCAGAGTATCACCAGCAGAAAGAGCGACATCATTGATGTATACCGAAAAAAGAATTGGCCCGAGAATTGAGCCCTGTGGCACCCCAATAGAGACTGCCAGAGGTCCGGACAACAGGACCTCCGATTTGACACACTGAACTCTATCTGAGAAGTAGTTGGTGAACCAGACGAGGCAGTCATTTGAGAAACCAAGGCTTCTGAGTCTGCCAATAAGAATGCGGTGATTGACAGAATCGAAAGCCTTGGCCAGGTCGATGAATACGGCTACACAGTATTGTCTCTTATCGATGGCGGTTATGATATCGTTTGGGACCTTGAGCGTGGCTGAGGTGCACCCATGACCAGCTCTGAAACCAGATTGCATAGCGGAGAAGGTATGGTGGGATTCGAAATGGTCGGTGATCTGTTTGTTAACTTGGCTTTCGAAGATTAGAACTAGACTAGAAATGCAGGGTAGGATAGATACAGGTCTGTAACAGTTTGGGTCTAGAGTGTCACCCCCTTTGAAGAGGGAGATGACCCAGTCAGCTTTCCAACCTTTAGGATCTCAGACGATACGAAAGAGAGGTTGAACAGGATAGTAATAGGAGTTGCAACAATTGCGGCGGATAATTTTTTAAAAGAAAGGGTCCAGATTGTCTAGCCCAGCTGATTTGTAGGGGTCCAGATTTTGCAGCTCTTTCAGAACATCTGCTATCTGGATTTGGGTGAAGGAGAAATGGGGGATGGAGTGTCGGGTAATTTCCCAGGGGGCGCTAATGGACCTTTAACCCTATTAAATAACCCGCATCAAGAAAATGATGATTAAAAGAGTTCAGAATAAAGGTTCTCAATTACCACCTGTGAGTCAACCAGTAGTTGTTTAGGGAGCTGTGCATCTCCTTTGCACTCTAAACTTTTCAAAAATGTTGAAGGATTATTCAGATTATCAGTCGTAGACTTGAGATCGAGGTCTGCTTTCAGCTTTCGGGTCATAGCCACAACCTGATTCCCGAAGGCGTTTAAAAGCCATCCAATCATCAGCTGAATCAGACCTTAAGCCCACAAAGCATTACGTTTCCTTATGATTGCTAGTTCATCTGAGAACCAAGGGCTGTCTCTGCCTGTAATTCTGTTTTGTTTGAAAGGGGCTTGTTGCATGATTCCTGGAATGCTTTATGGAAGTAAAAAAAAAAAAAAAGCAAATTCAACATCAGGGATGAATTCAACTTTATTCCAGGCAAAGTTAAAAACATCATGTACAAAACCCTGAGTATCAAACTGCTTCCAATTCCTTTTCATGGTAATACGTGAAGGAAGTTTAGGAATTTTTAAATCCCTCACATAGGCAACAGCACAGTGATCACTTAAATAAATTGAAGCAAAATCAATTAGGATTTCAATGGACAGTTTGCATTCAACCCTGCTACATTAACAACAGTGGCGGTCGGTTCCGTTTCAGATGAGGGAGGACAATACATTTGTTTTATGCGCATGACCTTATTTCTATTACAGCATATTGGATGACTCCATTCACCCAGCTGAAAACATCATTGAAAGGCTGAGGCTACTACATGATACTTAAACGTTCCATATACCCATCATGAGGTTGCTACAACTCGCCTATGAATGACATTTTACAACGTACACTACATTCGAAAAATATTCAGACCCTTGACTTTTGTTACGTTACCGCCTCATTCTAAAATGGATTGAATACTTTTCGAATCAATCGACACACAATGCCCCATATTGACAAAGCAAAAACAGGTTTTTGCCCCTAGACACTGATCTAAGGTCAGTTTTAGATAAATACACAAGGACACATGTGATGAGAGTGGTAGGACTGCCTTTAGCTGTTTAATTAATTATGTCTGTTTCCTCAGCACAGGGAGATGAGTGAGTGTACAGACAGGACTATGGTGTAGATGGGGGAGGGATAGGTGTATGTGTGTGCGTGTGCGTGTGTGTGTGCGTCTAGCAGTGGGAAATCTACTCTATCGGATGGAAGACGTGCGTGTGCATGTACCAGCGTGTGCACGTACCAGCGTGTGCACGTACCCGCGTGTGCACGTACCCGCGTGTGCACGTACCCGCGTGTGCACGTACCAGCGTGTGCACGTACCAGCGTGTGCACGTACCAGCGTGTGCACGTACCAGCGTGTGTGGGCATGAAGGTGCTGTGTTCAAACCTTGCATCCCAAACATCTCCACACAGACAGAAACCAGGCAGGAGTGACGTGAAGAAGGAAGGAGTCCGTGGACGGCGAAGTAACATAAGTAGTAAGACATATTTACATTTCAGACATCCTCCCTCACCTCAAGTGAACCACGCTTGGATGGGTTGAGCACCAAGAAGCGCTTGAGGAGGTTTTCACAGTCGGTGGACATGTAGAAAGGGATACGGTATTTACCCCTTACAACACGCTCTCTCAGCTCCTATAGGGGGAGATAGAGAGGAGAGGTTAAAGGCAGGGCCGGGGGTTTAGAGGTCAGGGGTCAGTCGGTGGTCATGTAGAAAGGGATACGGTATTTACCCCTTACAACACGCTCTCCCAGCTCCTATAGGGGGAGATAGAGAGGAGAGGTTAAAGGCAGGGCCGGTGGTTTAGAGGTCAGGGGTCAGTTGGAGGACATGTAGAAAGGGATACGGTATTTGCCCCTTAGAACACGCTCTCTCAGCTCCTATAGGGGGAGATAGAGAGGAGAGATAAAGGCAGGGTCGGAGGTTTAGAGGTCAGGGGTCAGTCGGTGGACATGTAGAAAGGGATACGGTATTTACCCTGTAGACAACACTTTCAGCTCTTACAGAGGATATATAGACCCTTTGTCTCAACCTGTCTCCCAAAGTGTGCAATCTGTTACTCTTCCCCACGCAGTTAGCATGGTATGCAAGTGTAAGCATGGACGAGATGGAGTTTTTACCATTCTTACACTAGTCCTTTCCTTTCAAAGCAAGTGCACATTTAGGACAGATGGGTAGAGAATTGGGACATAAGAGTGAAGGCCAGAGTTAAAGGTTAACACACACACACACCTTGAGGTTCTGCCCGTCGAAGGGCAGCGACCCTGACACCAGCGTGTACAGGATGACCCCCAGGCTCCAGACGTCCACCTCTGGCCCGTCGTACTTCTTCCCCTGGAACAGCTCTGGGGCGGCGTAGGGAGGGGAGCCGCAGAACGTGTCCAGCTTACTGCCCATTGTGAACTCGTTACTGAAGCCAAAGTCGGCAATCTTGATATTCATGTCAGCGTCTAGGAGTAAGTTCTCAGCCTGGTGCGGGCGGGGGAGAGAAGGTGAAGTGAGTGTGTTTGTGTGTGTGTGGTATTTATTCAGTGATGTGAAACACTGAACATTGTTGTTGTTTACCATTAAAGGGGGGGGGGGGGTAGATGGGTAGGTTTTACACCGGAACTAGTGAACTATAGGTGGGGTGTGTGGGGACATCATTCAGTGTGACACAAGATGTCGATCCCATGTGGTTTAGTTGGTCGAGCATGGAGCTTTCAATGCCACGGTTGTGGGTTTTCATTCCAACGGGGGACAAGTACGAAAAATGTATCCACTCACTACTGTCAGTCGTTCTGGATAAGAGCGTCTGCTAAATGACTCACATCTACAATATATGAGATGCTAAGAGCGAAGTAAACATTGGACATTTACACCGACAGTAACGTTGTCAGACTGTCAGTCACCCACACTTTGTGGTCTTGAATGTTGCAGGGAGAAAGACTGAACTGACACGAGTCCCAGTTGTTCTGACAATAATAATATATGCTGTACACTAAACATTCATATCAGCTAATAATGCAGACAATAATAATATATGTTGTACACTAAACATTTATACCAGCTAATAATGCAGACAATAATAATATATGTTGTCCACTAAACATTCACATCAGCTAATAATGCAGACAATAATAATATATGTTGTACACTAAACATTTATACCAGCTAATAATGCAGACAATAACAATATATGTTGTACACTAAACATTTATACCAGCTAATAATGCAGACAATAATAATATATGTTGTACACTAAACATTCATATCAGCTAATAATACAGACAATAATAATATATGTTGTACACTAAACATTCATATCAGCTAATAATGCAGACAATAATAATATATGTTGTACACTAAACATTTATACCAGCTAATAATGCAGACAATAATAATATATGTTGTACACTAAACATTCATATCAGCTAATAATACAGACAATAATAATATATGTTGTACACTAAATATTCATATCAGCTAATAATGCAGACAATAATAATATATGTTGTACACTAAACATTTATACCAGCTAATAATGCAGACAATAATAATATATGTTGTCCACTAAACATTAACATCAGCTAATAATGCAGACAATAATAATATATGTTGTACACTAAACATTCATATCAGCTAATAATGCAGACAATAATAATATATGTTGTACACTAAACATTCATATCAGCTAATAATGCAGACAATAATAATATATGTTGTACACTAAACATTTATACCAGCTAATAATGCAGACAATAATAATATATGTTGTCCACTAAACATTCACATCAGCTAATAATGCAGACAATAATAATATATGTTGTACACTAAACATTCATACCAGCTAATAATGCAGACAATAATAATATATGTTGTCCACTAAACATTCATACCAGCTAATAATGCAGACAATAATAATATATGTTGTACACTAAACATTCATATCAGCTAATAATGCAGACAATAATAATATATGTTGTACACTAAACATTTATACCAGCTAATAATGCAGACAATAATAATATATGTTGTCCACTAAACATTCACATCAGCTAATAATGCAGACAATAATAATATATGTTGTACACTAAACATTCATACCAGCTAATAATGCAGACAATAATAATATATGTTGTCCACTAAACATTCATACCAGCTAATAATGCAGACAATAATAATATATGTTGTACACTAAACATTCATATCAGCTAATAATGCAGACAATAATAATATATGTTGTACACTAAACATTCATACCAGCTAATAATGCAGACAATAATAATATATGTTGTCCACTAAACATTCATACCAGCTAATAATGCAGACAATAGTAATATATGTTGTACACTAAACATTCATATCAGCTAATAATGCAGACAATAATAATATATGTTGTACACTAAACATTCATATCAGCTAATAATGCAGACAATAATAATATATGTTGTACACTAAACATTTATACCAGCTAATAATGCAGACAATAATAATATATGTTGTCCACTAAACATTCACATCAGCTAATAATGCAGACAATAATAATATATGTTGTACACTAAACATTCATACCAGCTAATAATGCAGACAATAATAATATATGTTGTCCACTAAACATTCATACCAGCTAATAATGCAGACAATAATAATATATGTTGTACACTAAACATTCATATCAGCTAATAATGCAGACAATAATAATATATGTTGTACACTAAACATTTATACCAGCTAATAATGCAGACAATAATAATATATGTTGTCCACTAAACATTCACATCAGCTAATAATGCAGACAATAATAATATATGTTGTACACTAAACATTCATACCAGCTAATAATGCAGACAATAATAATATATGTTGTCCACTAAACATTCATACCAGCTAATAATGCAGACAATAATAATATATGTAGTACACTAAACATTCATATCAGCTAATAATGCAGACAATAATAATATATGTTGTACACTATATATTTATATCAGATAATAATGCAGACAATAATAATAATACAGTGGGGCAAAACAGTATTTAGTCAGCCACCAATTGTGCAAGTTCTCCCACTTAAAAAGATGGGAGAGGCCTGTAATTTTCATCATAGGTACACTTCAACTATGACAGACAAAATGAGGAAAAAAATCCAGAAAATTACATTGTAGGATTTTTAATGAATTTATTTGCAAATTATGGTGGAAAATAAGTATTATAGGTATCTCCTCTAGAGCAGTGATGTTTTGGGGCTGTTGCTGGGCAACACGGACTTTCAACTCCCTCCAAAGATTTTCTATGGGGTTGAGATCTGGAGACTGGCTAGGCCGCTCCAGGACCTTGAAATGGTTCTTACGAAGCCACTCCTTCGTTGCCCAGGCGGTGTGTTTGGGATCATTGTCATGCTGAAAGAACCAGCCACGTTTCATCTTCAATGTCTTTGCTGATGGGAGGAGGTTTTCACTCAAAATCTCACGATAGATGGCCCCATTCATTCTTTCCTTTACACGGATCAGTCGTCCTGGTCCCTTTGCAGAAAAACAGCCCCAAATCATGATGTTTCCACCCCTATGCTTCACAGTAGGTATGGTGTTCTTTGGATGCAACTCAGCATTCTTTGTCCTCCAAACACGACGAGTTGAGTTTTCACCAAAAAGTTCTATTTTGGTTTCATCGGACCATATGACATTCTCCCAATCTTCTTCTGGATCATCCAAATGCTCTCTAGCAAACTTCAGACGGGCCTGGACATGTACTGGCTTAAGCAGGGGACACATCTGGCACTGCAGGATTTGAGTCCCTGGCGGCATAGTGTGTTACTGATGGTAGGCTTTGTTACTTTGGTCCCAGCTCTCTGCAGGTCATTCACTAGGTCCCCCTGTGTGGTTCTGGGATTTTTGCTCACCGTTCTTGTGATCATTTTGACCACACGGGGTGAGATCTTGCGTGGAGCCTCAGATTGAAGGAGATTATCAGTGGTCTTGTATGTCTTCCAATTCCTAATAATTGCTCCCACAGTTGATTTCTTCAAACCAAACTGCTTACCTATTGAAGATTCAGTCTTCCCAGCCTGGTGCAGGTCTACAATTTTGTTTCTGGTGTCCTTTGACAGCTCTTTGGTCTTGGCCATAGTGGAGTTTGGAGTGTGACTGTTTGAGGTTGTGATACTGATAACAAATTCAAACAGGTGCCATTAATACAGGTAACGAGTAGAGGACAGAGCCTCTTAAAGAAGAAGTTACAGGTCTGTGGTAGCCAGAACATCTTGCTTGTTTGTAGGTGACCAAATACTTATTTTCCACCATAATTTGCAAATAAATTCATTAAAAATCCTACAATGTGATTTTCTGGATTTTTTTTTTCTCATTTTGTCTGTCATAGTTGAAAGTGTACCTATGATGAAAATTACAGGCCTCTCATCTTTTTAAGTGGGAGAACTTGCACAATTGGTGGCTGACTAAATACTTTTTTGCCCCACTGTATGTATGCCAGGGTACATGTGTGTATGCGTGTGTGTGTGTGTGTGTGTACATAAAGTGTTCATTACCTTCAGGTCTCGATGTACAATCTTTTTCTGATGGCAGTACTGCACAGCTGACACAATCTGGAAAGGACCAAGACCATATAATTAAAGTTAGAAGATATTATGGCGTTTTTAAGTTGTTATAAAAGTTATTCTAACTACAGCCCTTTAGATTTGGAGATGTGACAGAGGAGCTTGGGGTTCATTTGGGACTGGTCAACACTGTCTGGTGTGTGAATGTGTTTGTGTGTGTGCTTGCGTGAGAACCCGCACCCACTTCATAGAACTTCATTGATTGGACAACAGGGAAGTGACTGTGGCCAGTACTGAGTCACGCATGGTGTGTGTCTGTGTGTGTATGTTAGATCTGGGGGGTTTCCCCATCCAGGTAAGCAGAGGCTTAACAGAACTAGCTAGTGACTGATTACTGTCAACAACATACTATATAACTACAACAATATCTATCAATGTACCTATCCATTGGGGTAATACCTATCAATGTACCTATCCATTGGGGTAATACATATCAATGTACCTATCCATTGGGGTAATACATATCAATGTACCTATCCATTGGGGTAATACATATCAATGTACCTATCCATTGGGGTAATACATATCAATGTACCTATCCATTGGGGTAATACATATCAATGTACCTATCCATTGGGGTAATACATATCAATGTACCTATCCATTGGGGTAATACATATCAATGTACCTATCCATTGGGGTAATACATATCAATGTACCTATCCATTGGGGTAATACATATCAATGTACCTATCCATTGGGATAATACATTTTCATTTTATTAATGCTGATGTGTTCTGATTGCTCTCCTCTCCCCTTCTATCCTCATCTTTTATCCCATCCTTCTTTTCTCCCTCCCCCTCCTCTCTCCTTACCTCCTCCTTTACCCCTCCCCCTCCCCTCTCCTTTACTCCTCTTTTACCCCTCCCCCTCCCCTCTCCTTTACTCCTCTTTTACCCATCCCTCTTTTCTCCCCCTCCCCTCCCCCTCCCCTCTCCTTACTCCTCTTTTACCCATCCCTCTTTTCTCCCCCTCCCCTCCCCTCCCCCTCTCCTTACTCCTCTTTTACCCATCCCTCTTTTCTCCCCCTCCCCTCCCCCTCCCTCTCCTTACTCCTCTTTTACCCATCCCTCTTTTCTCCCCCTCCCCTCCCCCTCCCCTCTCCTTAATCCTCTTTTACCCATCCCTCTTTTCTCCCCCTCCCCTCCCCTCTCCTTTACTCCTCTTTTTCTCCCCCTCCACCTCCCCTCTCATTTACTCCTCTTTTACCCATCCCTCTTTTCTCCCCCTCCCCTCCCCCTCCCCTCTCCTTACTCCTCTTTTACCCATCCCCCTTTTCTCCCCCTCCTTACTCCTCTTTTAGCCATCCCTCTTTTCTCCCCCTCTCCTTACTCCTCTTTTACCCATCCTTCTTTTCTCCCCCTCCCCTCTCCTTACTCCTCTTTTACCCATCCCTCTTTTCTCCCCCTCCCTCTCCTTACTCCTCTTTTACCCATCCCTCTTTTCTCCCCCTCCCCTCTCCTTACTCCTCTTTTACCCATCCCTCTTTTCTCCCCCTCCCCCCCTCCCCTCTCCTTACTCCTCTTTTACCCATCCTTCTTTTCTCCCCCTCCCCTCTCCTTACTCCTCTTTTACCCATCCCTCTTTTCTCCCCCTCCCCTCTCCTTACTCCTCTTTTACCCATCCCTCTTTTCTCCCCCTCCCCTCTCCTTACTCCTCTTTTACCCATCCCTCTTTTCTCCCCCCCTCCCCCTCTCCTTACTCCTCTTTTACCCATCCCTCTTTTCTCCCCCTCCCCTCTCCCTTACTCCTCTTTTACCCATCCCTCTTTTCTCCCCCCCTCCCCCTCTCCCTTACTCCTCTTTTACCCATCCCTCTTTTCTCCCCCTCCCCTCCCCCTCTCCTTACTCCTCTTTTACCCATCCTTCTTTTCTCCCCCCCCTCCCCTCCCTTACTCCTCTTTTACCCATCCCTCTTTTCTCCCCCTCCCTCTCCTTACTCCTCTTTTACCCATCCCTCTTTTCTCCCCTCCCCCTCTCCTTACTCCTCTTTTACCCATCCCTCTTTTCTCCCCCTCCCCCCCCTCCCCTCTCCTTACTCCTCTTTTACCCATCCTTCTTTTCTCCCCCCCCCCCCTCTCCTTACTCCTCTTTTACCCATCCCTCTTTTCTCCCCTCCCCTCCCCTCCTTACTCCTCTTTTACCCATCCCTCTTTTCTCCCCCTCCCCACCCCCTCCTTACTCCTCTTTTACCCATCCCTCTTTTCTCCCCTCCCCTCTCCTTATTCCTCTTTTACCCATCCCTCTTTTCTCCCCCTCCCCTCCCCTCCCCTCTCCTTACTCCTCTTTTACCCATCCCTCTTTTCTCCCCCTCCCCTCCCCCTCCCCTCTCCTTACTCCTCTTTTACCCATCCCTCTTTTCTCCCCCTCCCCTCCCCCTCCCCTCTCCTTACTCCTCTTTTACCCATCCCTCTTTTCTCCCCCTCCCCTCTCCTTACTCCTCTTTTACCCATCCCTCTTTTCTCCCCCCTCCCCTCCCCTCTCCTTACTCCTCTTTTACCCATCCCTCTTTTCTCCCCCTCCCTCCCCCCTCCCCTCTCCTTACTCCTCTTTTACCCATCCCTCTTTTCTCCCCCCCCCCTCCCCCCTCTCCTTACTCCTCTTTTACCCATCCCTCTTTTCTCCCCCTCCCCCTCCTTATTCCTCTTTTACCCATCCCTCTTTTCTCCCCTCCCCCTCTCCTTACTCCTCTTTTACCCATCCCTCTTTTCTCCCCTCCCCTCTCCTTACTCCTCTTTTACCCATCCCTCTTTTCTCCCCCTCCCCCCTCCCCCTCCCCCTCTCCTTATTCCTCTTTTACCCATCCCTCTTTTCTCCCCCTCCCCTCCCCCTCCCCTCTCCTTACTCCTCTTTTACCCATCCCTCTCTTCTCCCCCTCCCCCTCCCCCTCCCCTCTCCTTACTCCTCTTTTACCCATCCCTCTTTTCTCCCCCTCCCCTCCCCCTCCCCTCTCCTTACTCCTCTTTTACCCATCCCTCTTTTCTCCCCCTCCCCCTCCCCCTCCCCTCTCCTTACTCCTCTTTTACCCATCCCTCTTTTCTCCCCTCCCCTCCCCCTCCCCTCTCCTTACTCCTCTTTTACCCATCCCTCTTTTCTCCCCCTCCCCTCCCCCTCCCCTCTCCTTATTCCTCTTTTACCCATCCCTCTTTTCTCCCCCTCCCCTCTCCTTACTCCTCTTTTACCCATCCCTCTTTTCTCCCCCTCCCCTCCCCCTCCCCTCTCCTTTACTCCTCTTTTACCCATCCCTCTTTTCTCCCCCTCCCCTCTCCTTACTCCTCTTTTACCCATCCCTCTTTTCTCCCCCTCTCCTCTCCTTACTCCTCTTTTAGCCATCCCTCTTTTCTCCCCTCCCCTTACTCCTCTTTTTACCCATCCCTCTTTTCTCCCCTCCCCTCTCCTTACTCCTCTTTTACCCATCCCTCTTTTCTCCCCCTCCCCTCCCCCTCCCCTCTCCTTACTCCTCTTTTACCCATCCCTCTTTTCTCCCCTCCCCCCCCTCTCCTTACTCCTCTTTTACCCATCCCTCTTTTCTCCCCCTCCCCCTCTCCCTTACTCCTCTTTTAGCCATCCCTCTTTTTCCCCCCCCTCCCCTTACTCCTCTTTTACCCATCCCTCTTTTCTCCCCCTCCCCTCTCCTTACTCCTCTTTTACCCATCCCTCTTTTCTCCCCCTCCCCCCCCCTCCCCTCTCCTTACTCCTCTTTTACCCATCCCTCTTTTCTCCCCCTCCCCCTCCCCTCTCCTTACTCCTCTTTTACCCATCCCTCTTTTCTCCCCCTCCCCTCCCCCCCCCCTCTCCTTACTCCTCTTTTACCCATCCCTCTTTTCTCCCCCTCCCCCTCTTCTTACTCCTCTTTTACCCATCCCTCTTTTCTCCCCCTCCCCTCTCCTTACTCCTCTTTTACCCATCCCGCTTTTCTCCCCCTCCCCCCCCCCTCTCCTTACTCCTCTTTTACCCATCCCTCTTTTCTCCCCCTCCCCCTCCCCCCTCTCCTTACTCCTCTTTTACCCATCCCTCTTTTCTCCCCCCCCCCCCCTCTTCTTACTCCTCTTTTACCCATCCCTCTTTTCTCCCCCTCCCCTCCCCCTCCCCTCTCCTTACTCCTCTTTTACCCATCCCTCTTTTCTCCCCCTCCTCCCCCCCCCTCCCCTCTCCTTTACTCCTCTTTACCCATCCCTCTTTTCTCCCCTCCCCCTCCCCCTCCCCTCTCCTTACTCCTCTTTTACCCATCCCTCTTTTCTCCCCCCTCCCCTCCCCTCTCCTTACTCCTCTTTTACCCATCCCTCTTTTCTCCCCCTCCCCCCTCCTTATTCCTCTTTTACCCATCCCTCTTTTCTCCCCCCCCCCTCCCCTCCTTATTCCTCTTTTACCCATCCCTCTTTTCTCCCCCTCCCCTCCCCCTCCCCTCTCCTTACTCCTCTTTTACCCATCCCTCTTTTCTCCCCTCCCCTCCCCTCTCCTTACTCCTCTTTTCCCCCCTCCCCCCCTCCCCCTCCCCCTCTCCCTTACTCCTCTTTTACCCATCCCTCTTTTCTCCCCCTCCCCTCCCCCTCCCCTCTCCTTTACTCCTCTTTTACCCATCCCTCTTTTCTCCCCTCCCCTCCCCCTCCCCTCTCCTTACTCCTCTTTTAGCCATCCCTCTTTTCTCCCCCTCCCCTCTCCTTACTCCTCTTTTACCCATCCCTCTTTTCTCCCCCCCCCTCCCCTCTCCTTACTCCTCTTTTACCCATCCCTCTTTTCTCCCCCTCCCCTCCCCTCCCCTCTCCTTACTCCTCTTTTACCCATCCCTCTTTTCTCCCCCTCCCCTCCCCTCCCCTCTCCTTACTCCTCTTTTACCCATCCCTCTTTTCTCCCCCTCCCCCCCTCCCCTCTCCTTACTCCTCTTTTACCCATCCCTCTTTTCTCCCCCTCCCCTCCCCCTCCCCCTCTCCTTACTCCTCTTTTACCCATCCCTCTTTTCTCCCCTCCTCCCCCTCCCCTCCCCTCCTTACTCCTCTTTTACCCATCCCTCTTTTCTCCCCCTCCCCTCTCCTTACTCCTCTTTTACCCATCCCTCTTTTCTCCCCCTCCCCTCCCTTACTCCTCTTTTACCCATCCCTTTTTCTCCCCCTCCCCTCCCCCTCCCCTCCCCTCTCCTTATTCCTCTTTTACCCATCCCTCTTTTCTCCCCCTCCCCCCCCTCTCCTTACCCTCTTTTACCCATCCCTCTTTTCTCACCCCTCCCCTCCCCTCTCCTTACTCCTCTTTTACCCCTCCCCCTCCCCTCTCCTTACTCCTCTTTTACCCATCCCTCTTTTCTCCCCCTCCCCTCCCCTCCCCTCTCCTTACTCCTCTTTTACCCATCCCTCTTTTCTCCCCCCTCCCCTCCCCCTCCCCTCTCCTTACTCCTCTTTTACCCATCCCTCTTTTCTCCCCCTCCCCTCCCCCTCCCCTCTCCTTACTCCTCTTTTACCCATCCCTCTTTTCTCCCCCTCCCCTCCCCTCCCCTCTCCTTACTCCTCTTTTACCCATCCCTCTTTTCTCCCCCTCCCCTCCCCTCCCCTCTCCTTATTCCTCTTTTACCCATCCCTCTTTTCTCCCCCTCCCCCCCCCTCCCCTCTCCTTACTCCTCTTTTACCCATCCCTCTTTTCTCCCCCTCCCCTCTCCTTACTCCTCTTTTACCCATCCCTCTTTTCTCCCCCCCCCCCTCCCCCTCCCCTCTCCTTACTCCTCTTTTACCCATCCCTCTCTTCTCCCCCTCCCCTCCCCCTCCCCTCTCCTTACTCCTCTTTTACCCATCCCTCTTTTCTCCCCCCTCCCCTCCCCTCTCCTTACTCCTCTTTTACCCATCCCTCTTTTCTCCCCCCCCTCCCCCCCCTCTCCTTACTCCTCTTTTACCCATCCCTCTTTTCTCCCCCTCCCCTCCCCCCCCCTCTCCTTATTCCTCTTTTACCCATCCCTCTTTTCTCCCCCCCCTCCCCCTCCCCTCTCCTTACTCCTCTTTTACCCATCCCTCTTTTCTCCCCCTCCCCTCTCCTTACTCCTCTTTTACCCATCCCTCTTTTCTCCCCCTCCCCTCCCCCTCCCCTCTCCTTACTCCTCTTTTACCCATCCCTCTTTTCTCCCCCTCCCCCCCCCTCCCCTCTCCTTACTCCTCTTTTACCCATCCCTCTTTTCTCCCCCTCCCCTCCCCTCCCCTCTCCTTACTCCTCTTTTACCCATCCCTCTTTTCTCCCCCTCCCCTCCCCTCCCCTCCCCTCTCCTTATTCCTCTTTTACCCATCCCTCTTTTCTCCCCCTCCCCCTCCCCCTCCCTCTCCTTTACTCCTCTTTTACCCATCCCTCTTTTCTCCCCCTCCCCTCTCCTTACTCCTCTTTTACCCATCCCTCTTTTCTCCCCCTCTCCTCTCCTTACTCCTCTTTTAGCCATCCCTCTTTTCTCCCCCTCCCCTTACTCCTCTTTTACCCATCCCTCTTTTCTCCCCCTCCCCTCTCCTTACTCCTCTTTTACCCATCCCTCTTTTCTCCCCCTCCCCTCCCCCTCCCTCTCCTTACTCCTCTTTTACCCATCCCTCTTTTCTCCCCCTCCCCCCCTCCCCTCTTCTTACTCCTCTTTTACCCATCCCTCTTTTCTCCCCCTCCCCTCCCCCTCCCCTCTCCTTACTCCTCTTTTACCCATCCCTCTTTTCTCCCCCTCCCCTCCCCCTCCCCCTCTCCTTACTCCTCTTTTACCCATCCCTCTTTTCTCCCCCTCCCCCTCCCCCTCCCCCTCCCCTCTCCTTACTCCTCTTTTACCCATCCCTCTTTTCTCCCCCTCCCCTCCCCCTCCCCTCTCCTTACTCCTCTTTTACCCATCACTCTTTTCTCCCCCTCCCCTCCCCTCTCCTTACTCCTCTTTTACCCATCCCTCTTTTCTCCCCCTCCCCTCCCCCCTCCCCCCCTCTCCTTACTCCTCTTTTACCCATCCCTCTTTTCTCCCCCTCCCTCCCCCTCCCCTCTCCTTACTCCTCTTTTACCCATCCCTCTTTTCTCCCCCTCCCCTCTCCTTACTCCTCTTTTACCCCTCCCCCCCCTCCCCCTCTCCTTACTCCTCTTTTACCCATCCCTCTTTTCTCCCCCTCCCCTCTCCTTACTCCTCTTTTACCCCTCCCCCTCCCCTCTCCTTTACTCCTCTTTTACCCATCCCTCTTTTCTCCCCCTCCCCCTCCCCCTCCCCCTCTCCTTACTCCTCTTTTACCCATCCCTCTTTTCTCCCCCTCCCCTCCCCCTCCCCTCTCCTTACTCCTCTTTTACCCATCCCTCTTTTCTCCCCCTCCCCTCCCCCTCCCCTCTCCTTACTCCTCTTTTACCCATCCCTCTTTTCTCCCCCTCCCCTCCCCCTCCCCTCTCCTTACTCCTCTTTTACCCATCCCTCTTTTCTCCCCCTCCCCCCCCCCTCCCCTCTCCTTACTCCTCTTTTACCCATCCCTCTTTTCTCCCCCTCCCCTCCCCCTCTCCTTACTCCTCTTTTCTCCCCCTCCCCTCCCCCTCCCCTCTCCTTACTCCTCTTTTACCCATCCCTCTTTTCTCCCCCTCCCCTCCCCCTCCCCTCTCCTTACTCCTCTTTTAGCCATCCCTCTTTTCTCCCCCTCCCCTTACTCCTCTTTTACCCATCCCTCTTTTCTCCCCCCCCTCCCCTCTCCTTACTCCTCTTTTACCCATCCCTCTTTTCTCCCCCTCCCCCTCTCCTTACTTACCTCTTTTCCCCATCCCTCTTTTCTCCCCCCTCCCCCCCCCTCCCCTCTCCTCTCCTTACTCCTCTTTTACCCATCCCTCTTTTCTCCCCCTCCCCTCCCCCTCCCCTCTCCTTACTCCTCTTTTACCCATCCCTCTTTTCTCCCCCTCCCCTCCCCCTCCCCTCCTTACTCCTCTTTTACCCATCCCTCTTTTCTCCCCCTCTCCTCTCCTTACTCCTCTTTTAGCCATCCCTCTTTTCTCCCCCTCCCCTCCTCCTTACTCCTCTTTACCCATCCCTCTTTTCTCCCCCTCCCCTCTCCTTACTCCTCTTTTACCCATCCCTCTTTTCTCCCCCTCCCCTCTCCTTACTCCTCTTTTCCCCATCCCTCTTTCCTCCCCCTCCCCTCCCCCTCCCCTCTCCTCTCCTTACTCCTCTTTTACCCATCCCTCTTTTCTCCCCCTCCCCTCCCCCTCCCCTCTCCTTACTCCTCTTTTACCCATCCCTCTTTTCTCCCCCTCCCCTCCCCCCCCCCTCTCCTTACTCCTCTTTTACCCATCCCTCTTTTCTCCCCCCCTCCCCTCTTCTTACTCCTCTTTTACCCATCCCTCTTTTCTCCCCCTCCTCCCCTCCCTTACTCCTCTTTTACCCATCCCGCTTTTTCTCCCCCCCCCCTCCCCTCTCCTTACTCCTCTTTTACCCATCCCTCTTTTCTCCCCCCTCCCCCTCCCCTCTCCTTACTCCTCTTTTACCCATCCCTCTTTTCTCCCCTCCCCTCTCCTTACTCCTCTTTTACCCATCCCTCTTTTCTCCCCCTCCCTCCCCCTCCCCTCTCCTTACTCCTCTTTTACCCATCCCTCTTTTCTCCCCCTCCTCCCCCTCCCCTCTCCTTACTCCTCTTTTACCCATCCCTCTTTTCTCCCCCTCCCCTCTCCTTACTCTCTCTTTTACCCATCCCTCTTTTCTCCCCCTCCCCTCTCCTTACTCCTCTTTTACCCATCCCTCTTTTCTCCCCCTCTCCTCTCCTTTCTCCTCATTTATCCATCCATATTTTCTCCCATCTTCCTTTCACCCCCCTTCTCCTAGCTCCCTGTCCCAGCTCTTACATCAAGTGACCCAGATATCCCCATCTCCACAGCGACCGTGGCCTGAACCAATGAGGAGAAGGGGTGGGGTCAGGGGAGCCCCTTCTGGACTTACGGGAGACCCCCTTTCACTAATTGGCTGAAAATGACAGGAATGGCCAAGGATCTTCCCAGTTCCCAACGAAATATGATGATCTGTGTGTGTGTTAGCATGTTTGTGTGTGAGGGGGGGCTTACGGCTGTGTGTGGGTGTGGCTTGAAAGTCTGTCACCCAGCAAGGGTGACTTTGAACATGGGGTGTGTATGTTATGTGTATGTGCGTGCGTGCGTGTAGGGCTGAATCCAGTCTGCTGCAGTACCTGTCTAAATTTTGCCCTGGCTTCCTTCTCCTTCATCCTCCCGTGAGCTACGAGGTAGTCAAAGACCTCCCCTGGAAGGAAGGGAGAGCGAGACAGAGAGAGAGAGTCCGAGAGAGGTTTGAGTTCAACTTTCACTGAATGGAACATTCTAAAATTTCGTTTCAGACTCCCAACTTATTTTTAATGTCTGGAACCCATCAACAAAGCATCAATTGCTAGTTTGGCAGCCTCATTTGTCCTAGATTAAGGCAATACTATGTGTTACAATAAAGTACTATGGATATCAGGAGACAGACCAACCCTCCTCCTGGAGAGCTACTGGTTGTGCAGGATCTTGCTCCAGCCCTGCCCTCAAACACAGCTAATTCCACTAATAGACAACTCATCAGGACCTTGATTGCCTGAAGCAGGTGAGTTAGCACAGGGCTTGGGCAAAAGCCTGCACAGCCGGTAGGTCTCCAACAGAACGGTGTCATACATAATAATCATATATAATAATCATAATACTTGTATTTTAGATAAATAAATGAGCTTTTCATGGATTATGCTCAAAGCATATTCTAAATATGATGTTGTACTGTATGACATATTACTAAGTAACTTACCTCCACTGGCATATTCTAAATATGATGTTGTACTGTATGACATATTACTAAGTAACTTACCTCCACTGGCATATTCTAAGTATGATGTTGTACTGTATGACATATTACTAAGTAACTTACCTCCACTGGCATATTCTAAGTATGATGTTGTACTGTATGACACATTACTAAGTAACTTACCTCCACTGGCATATTCTAAGTATGATGTTGTACTGTATGACACATTACTAAGTAACTTACCTCCACTGGCATATTCTAAATATGATGTTGTACTGTATGACATATCACTAAGTAACTTACCTCCACTGGCATATTCTAAATATGATGTTCACTGTATGACATATTACTAAGTAACTTACCTCCACTGGCATATTCTAAGTATGATGTTGTACTGTATGACATATTACTAAGTAACTTACCTCCATTGGATATTCTAAGTATGATGTTGTACTGTATGACATATTACTAAGTAACTTACCTCCACTGGCATATTCTAAGTATGATGTTGTACTGTATGACATATTACTAAGTAACTTACTCCACTGTATTCTAAATATGATGTTGTACTGTATGACTTACTAAGTAACTCCCCACTGGCATATTCTAAGTATGATGTTGTACTGTATGACACATTACTAAGTAACTCCTCCACTGGCATATTCTAAGTATGATGTTGTACTGTATGACATATTACTAAGTAACTTACCTCCACTGGCATATTCTAAGTATGATGTTGTACTGTATGACATATTACTAAGTAACTTACCTCCACTGGCATATTCTAAGTATGATGTTGTACTGTATGACATATTACTAAGTAACTTACCTCCACTGGCATATTCTAAATATGATGTTGTACTGTATGACATATTACTAAGTAACTTACCTCCACTGGCATATTCTAAGTATGATGTTGCACTGTATGACATTTACTAAGTAACTTACCTCCACTGGCATATTCTAAGTATGATGTTGTACTGTATGACATATTGCTAAGTAACTTACCTCCACTGGCATATTCCATCACCAGGTAGAGCGTTTTCTCAGTCTCTATCACCTCAAACAGTTTCACTGTGGAGGGAGGGAGGGAGGGAGGGAGGGAGGGAGGGAGGGAGGGAGAGAGAGAGGTAGAGGGTGAGCACACGTGACATAACGAGATTAGCCAGGTTGCCTCAGGAAAGAATCGGTGCAGTAGCGCTGGCTGTTTGTTCCCAGGCTGCTGTCACCAAAATTGTTGCAACCCCTATTATTAGCTTGTTCAACCTCTCTTTCATATCGTCTGAGACTCCCAAAGATTGGAAAGCTGCCGCGGTCATCCCCCTCTTCAAAGGGGGAGACAGTCTAGACCCAAAGTGTTACAGACCTGTATCTATGCTACCCTGCCTTTCTAAGGTTTTCGAAACTCAAGATAAACAGATCACCGACCATTTCGAATCCCACAGTACCTCCTCTGCTATGCAATCTGGTTTCAGAGCTGGTCATGGTCCTAAATGATATCATAACCGCCATCATTAAGAGAGACTTAACCGATCGCTGCCTGCACCTGCCCACCCGTCCAGCATCACTACTCTGGAATGTTCTTGACTTAGAATATGTGGACTTCAAAAACCTAGGTGTCTGGTTAGACTGTAAACTCTCATTCCAGACTCACATTAAGCATCTCCAACCCAACCAAAATTAAATCTAGAATCGGCTTCCTATTTCGCAACAAAGCATCCTTCACTCATGCTGCCAAACATACCCTTGTAAAACGGACTATCCTACCGATCCTTGACTTCGGCGGTGTCATTTACTAAATAGCCTCCAACACTCTACTCAGCTAACTGGAATCAGCCTATCACAGTGCCATCCGTTTTGTCACCAAAGCCCCATATACCACCCACCACTGCGACCTGTACGCTCTGGATGGCTGGCCCCTGCTTTCATATCTGTTGCCAAACCCACTGGCTCCAGGTCATCTACAAGTCTCTGCTAGGTAAAGCCCCGCCTTATCTCAGCTCACTGGTCACCATAGCAGCACCCACTCATAGCACTCGCTCCAGCAGGTATATCTCACTGGTCACCCCCAAAGCCAATTCCTCCTTTGGTCGTCTTTCCTTCCATTTCTCTGCTACCAATGACTGGAACGAACTGCAAAAATCACTGAAGCTGGAGATTCCCATCTCCCTCACTAGCTTTAAGAACCAGCTGTCAGAGCAGCTCACAGATCACTGTACCTCTACACAGCCTATCTGTAAATAGCCCATCCAACTACCACATCGCCATATTGTTATTTATTTTATTGATTTTGCTCCTCTGCACCCCAGTATCTCTACTTGCACACTCATCTTCTGCACATCCACCACCCCAGTGTTTAATTTGCCATACTGTAATTATTTCACCACTAAGGCCTATTTATTGCCTTACCTCCCTTATCCTAACATCATTTGCACACACTGTATATAGACTTTCTCTATTGTATTATTGACTGTGTGTTTGTTTATTCCATGTGTAACTCTGTTGTTGTATGTGTTGAACTGCTTTGCTTTATCTTGGCCAGGTCGCAGTTGTAAATGAGAACTTGTTCTCAACTAGCCTACCAGGTTAAATAAAGGTGAAATAAAAGAAAATAATTAAAACATGAAACAGACAGGCCATAGGTACACAGACAGGCAGGCAGGCAGGTAGACAGGCAGGTAGACAGGCAGGCAGGCAGGCAGGTAGACTGGCAGGCAGGTAGACAGGTAGACAGGCAGGTAGACAGGCAGGCAGGTAGACAGGCAGGCAGGCCTTAGGTACGCAGGCAGGTAGACAGGCCATAGGTAGGCAGGTAGACAGGCCATAGGTAGACAGGCAGGTAGGCAGGCAGGCAGGTAGACAGGCGGGTAGACAGGCAGGTAGACAGGTAGACAGGCAGGCAAGCAGGTAGACAGGCAGGTAGGCAGGCAGGCAGGCAGACTGGCAGACAGGCAAGTAGACAGGCAGGCAGGCAGGAAGGCAGGTAGACAGGCCATAGGTAGACAGGCAGGAAGGCAGGTAGGCAGGTAGACAGGCAGGCAGACAGGCAGGCAGGAAGGTAGACAGCCAGGTAGACAGGCAGGTAGACAGGCAGGTAGACAGGCAGGCAGGTAGACAGGCAGGCAGGTAGGTAGGCAGGCAGGCCATAGGTAGACAGGCAGTCAGGCAGGCAGGCAGGCAGGTAGGTAGGTAGACAGGCCATAGGTAGACAGGCAGGCAAGCAGGCAGGCAGGCAGAAACAAGAAAAGACAGATGAGTAGAGACTCCACAATAGCAGCTCACAGCAACTCTGCTGCAGCCTCCAGGCCACCACCATCGGAGCAGATAACATGTGTGTGTGTGTTCCAGGGGACAGGAGTGTGTAGGGTACGGGATACAGAGCATGGAAAGGGTGAGAAACACACAACACACATGGGTGATGTGTGTGTGTGTTCCAGGGGGACAGGAGTGTGTAGGGTACGGGATACAGAGCATGGAAAGGGTGAGAAACACACATGGGTGATGTGTGTGTGTGTTCCAGGGGACAGGAGTGTGTAGGGTACGGGATACAGAGCATGGAAAGGGTGAGAAACACACATGGGTGAGCCTTAGATGGAAAAATCACCAGCCATCAGGCTAAATCCCTCCCTATCTAACTGAATTGGAGCAGAGATGAGCACAACTCTCTTTCTAAATCACTATCTGGTTCACTTTGTCTGTGGGTGCCTTCCAGAATACACACATTCTGCAGAACTAGGACAATATGTAATCATATTGATGTCTGGTACATTAAAAACTTATGTGGATGTTGAATTGCACAGAATGCACCCTGCTTGTCTGTCGGTTCGGGAGAGAGACTGGGGGATACATTAAATCAAATTCACATCCTAATATCGACATGTGCGATATCCATATCGCATGCAATATTTTGGAGAACAATTTTTATTTTATTTAACTAGGAAAGTCAGTTAAGAACAAATTCTTATTAACAACGGGTTAACTGCCTTGTTCAGGGGCAGAACAAGAGATTTTTACCTTGTCAGCTCGGGGATTCGATCCAGCAACCTTTTGGTAACTGGCCCTACCACGAGGCTTCCTGCCGCCCCAACAATGCTGCGTTCCACTTTGCTTCTTAATATAAATCATTCTATTACTATGATTCCAACAGTTCACCCAAGTGGTTTGATTTATATCAAGTCAAATTGCAATATTTGGTAAAAAAAAAAAAAAAAAAAAAAGATGACATTTTTTGCCCATATCGTGCAGCCCTACTGTCCGTCTGTCATTCAGACCTTCTCAACTGATCACCAAGTCCTTGATCGGGCAAATCAGGAGTGTTCTTTACATTTAATTTAACCAGGCAAGTCAGTTTAGTACAAATTCTTATTTATGACGGCCTAAGAACAGGGGTTTAAGTGCCTTGTTCAGGGGCAGAACGACAGATTTGTACCTTGTCAGCTCGGGGAATCGATCGAGCAACCTTTCGGTTACTAGCCCAACGCTCTAAACACTAGGCTACATATATGCCAGTGTTAGAGATGAGAGAGAACAAAACGGTGCACTCCCTGGGTGTCCCCACCAACAAGGAAACCCTGCGATGAAAGGAAGAAAACTGAACATATGACCCAAAAGTCACATTGTTACTCTTAGCAACATTTGGCATAATCTGAACATTTATGTATCTGGCTGCTTATTAAAAATGCTGCCGAAGAAATTGTCTCGGAGAGAAAACCTGCAGATTTTTCGAGCATATGTTGGTGCCAGGAGCAATGGCCGCATACTGTTCTGAAATGAGACTATGGCCAACTAATCCCAGTCACTGTCTGTACCAATTAGTCTCGCATCTCTCCCTATGTCTTGTAATTTCCTTCAGTCTCTCTCCCTCTATTTATATTACCTCTTCACTGTCTGCATCCCTCAGTCTCTCTCCCTCTAGCTACAGTGCCTTGCGAAAGTATTCGGCCCCCTTGAACTTTGCGACCTTTTGCCACATTTCAGGCTTCAAACATAAAGATATAAAACTGTATTTTTTTGTGAAGAATCAACAACAAGTGGGACACAATCATGAAGTGGAACGACATTTATTGGATATTTCAAACTTTTTTAACAAATCAAAAACTGAAAAATTGGGCGTGCAAAATTATTCAGCCCCTTTACTTTCAGTGCAGCAAACTCTCTCCAGAAGTTCAGTGAGGATCTCTGAATGATCCAATGTTGACCTAAATGACTAATGATGATAAATACAATCCACCTGTGTGTAATCAAGTCTCCGTATAAATGCACCTGCACTGTGATAGTCTCAGAGGTCCGTTAAAAGCGCAGAGAGCATCATGAAGAACAAGGAACACACCAGGCAGGTCCGAGATCCTGTTGTGAAGAAGTTTAAAGCTGGATTTGGATACAAAAAGATTTCCCAAGCATTAAACATCCCAAGGATCACTGTGCAAGCGATAATATTGAAATGGAAGGAGTATCAGACCACTGCAAATCTACCAAGACCTGGCCGTCCCTCTAAACTTTCAGCTCATACAAGGAGAAGACTGATCAGAGATGCAGCCAAGAGGCCCATGATTAGCAAGTTATTAGCCCAGTCATAGATAAGTAGATATGTATAGGTCAGCAATGGGGAGTTACTGCTTCCTACAAGAGTACAAAACATGTAGGCTTATAGGAGTTACTGCTTCCTACAAGAGTACAAAACGTGTAGGCTTATAGGAGTTACAGCTTCCTACAAGAGTACAAAACGTGTAGGCTTATACCCTGACTGCTCGCGTCACGTGCATTACAAAATAAATGTAGAAATCTATATTATTCAATTATTGCACCCACACCTCTCGCACGTGCCAATAAGCGTCTGCGTTGCCAAGGGATAAAATAGAAGTCAGTTCTATTTCTGATGCTGATCGCACAGCCTCTTCCAGTCCTGCCTCTCCCATCTCCTTGTTGTTTTCTAGAAGCAGGTACCCACATTGGTTATGCACACATGGGTGACAAAGACAAACAAGGTCGGTGGCGGTAATGCACCTAATGTCTGAAAGTTGCCAATCACAATGTAAAGTCCAGAAAAGAAAAATCCTGGAAGGAGGAGAGATGATGTAATGGTTTTCTTGAGGTGAAGGAGAGGCAGACCAAAACGCAATGTGGTGGTTATTCATGTTTTTTAATAAAGACACTATACATGAATAAACTAACAAAAACAACAAACGTGAGAAACCTAAACAGCCTATCTGGTGAAAACACAGAGACAGGAACAATCACTCACAAACACACAGAGAAACCCAGGCTACGTAAGTATGATTCTCAATCAGAGACAACTAATGACACCTGCCTCTGATTGAGAACCATACTAGGCTGAAACATAGAAATACCCAAATCATAGAAAAACAAACAGACTGCCCACCCCAACTCACGCCCTGACCATACTAAATAATGACAAAACAAAGGAAATAAAGGTCAGAAAGTGACAGATGACTAGAAACGATTTGGTTGACTGTTTTACGTGTAGATTAATTGTCGGAGTAGAGGACCTTGTGCATTTCAGGTAAATTAAACTTAATGTTTCTATCCCAGGACAAATTAGCTAGCAACATTAAGCTAGTTAAATAGCTAGTTAAACTCCTGCTCCAGTCTCAACTGTTCTGCCTGCAGCTACGGAACCCTGACCTGTTCACCGGACGTGCTACCTGTCCCAGACCTGCTGTTTTCAACTCTCTAGAGACAGCAGGAGCGGTAGAGTTTAGAGGTCGACCGATTAATCGGAATGGCCGATTAATTAGGGCCGATTTCAAGTTTTCATAACAATCGGAAATCTGTATTTTTGGGCGCCGATTTGTTTTTATTTTTTATATACCTATTTAACTAGGCAAGTCAGTTAAGAACACATTCTTATTTCCAATGACAGCCTAGGAACGGCGGGTTAACTGCCTCGTTCAGGGGCAGAACGACAGATGTTCACCTTGTGAGCTCGGGGGATCCAATCGTGCAATCTTACAGTTAACTAGTCCAACGCAATAACTACCTGCCTCTCTCTCGCTGCACTCCACAAGGAGACTGCCTGTTACGCGAATGCAGTAAGCCAAGGTAACTTGCTAGCTAGCATTAAACTTATCTTATAAAAAACAATCAATCATAATCACTAGTTAACTACACATGGTTGATGATATTACTAGATATTATCTAGTGTGTCCTGCGTTGTATATAATCTGACTGAGCATACAAGTATCTAAGTATCTGACTGAGCGGTGGTAGGCAGAAGCAGGCGCGTAAACATTCATTTAAACAGCACTTTAGTGCGTTTTGCCAGCAGCTCTTCGTTGTGCGTCAAGCATTGCGCTGTTTATGACTTCAAGCCTATCAATTCCCGAGTTTAGCCTGGTGTAACCGAAGTGAAATGGCTAGCTAGTTAGCGCACGCTAATAGCGTTTCAAACGTCATTCGCTCTGAGCCTTCTAGTAGTTGTTCCCCTTGCTCTGCATGGGTAACGCTGCTTCGATGGTGGCTGTTGTCGTTGTTGTGTTCCTGGTTCGAGCCCAGAGAGGAGTGAGGAGAGGGTCGGAAGCAATACTGTTACACTGGCAAAACAAAGTGCCTATAAGAGCATCCAATAGTCAAAGGTTAATGAAATACAAATGGTATCGAGGGAAATAGTCCTATAATAACTACAACCTAAAACTTCTTACCTTGGGAATATTGAAGACTCATGTTAAAAGGAACCACCATCTTTCAAAAGTTCTCATGTTCTGAGCAAGGAACTGAAACATTAGCTTTCTTACATAGCACATAATGCACTTTTACTTTCTTCTCCAACACTTTGTTTTTGCATTATTTAAACCAAATTGAACATGGTTCATTATTTACTTGAGGCTAAATTGATTGATTGATTTTATTGATGTATTATATTCAGTTAAAATAAGTGTTAATTCAGTATTGTTGTAATTGTCATTTTTACAAATAAATAAATACAAAAATTGTCCGATTAATCGGTATCGGCTTTTTTTGGTCCTCCAATAATCGGTATGGGTATCGCCGTTGAAAAATCCTAATCTTGTAGAGATGCTCTCAATGATCGGCTATGAAAAGCCAACTGACATTTACTCCTGAGGTGCTGACTTGTTGCACACTAATCACAACTACTGTGATTTATTATTTTTATTTGTATTATTACACGATGGAGCACGCGTGTAGCCGGTTTGGGTTCCGTGTTAGCCTACATTTCAATCTGTCAGGTCAAATAATCAAATAAGACAATAGGCAGAGGGATAGCTTACTTTGTCTAAATCTCTGTAAGGTAATAATTCATTTTATTTTGTAAAGTAAACACAGTAAAAGGCAGTTTAAAGACACCTATTTGGCCCATGGCGTTACAAACCAAGCAAAAAAATACAAATTAAAATGTCAAGTCTTCATAATGTAAAAAGCATTTTTTTTTAAGTGTCATGCAATGTAAGGCTGCATTGACCCCCACATATAGGCTACTGTAGGCTATATTGCATAAATCTAAATGCTATTTCCATGTGAAAATGTTACGGAATTTGTTCCATTGGTTTTGTTGGTAGGCCTACATTATGCTCAAATTGCCACAATAACCTATTGGCTACTGTCTTAAACTGTAAGGATACAGCCTCAGTGGTCACTGTAAACGAGCACCGGAAGTTGCACAAAATTCTCACAGCATTCAAGTTTCCGCTCACAAGACCTAAAATTTGCTCAGCGGCAAAAACATTTGAGGGAACATTTATGGCTATTTGAAATTCACTGAGGGCATATCTTTCCGTCCCTCCCGTTCACCCTATTAACTAACAGTTTCTTTCTCCATATCATCCTCCTTCCCTCCCTGACCTACCTGGCTTGGGGGGAGGGAGAGAGTGGGAGAGCGGAAGAGAGGAAGTTGAGTGAGAGAAACACAAACAAAATGGCTTCCCACAGGCATAACCAAACGATGTCCAACCACATGCCGGCGGATTCAGACCACCAAAGGGGAGCCTGCTGGGCAAGGCAAGGCCGGCGATCACAAATCGGCTTTGTAGATGACATTTCCATTTTGTTTTGTTTGGCTTGTAACTTACAAACTTGATTTAAATAAATAATCAACACATCCTGGTCTTCAATCTGGACCATCAACTGATTCTGGTCTGTTAGTGCCGGGCTAGAGCATAAGCTTGAGGGAGTAGCCCAGGAGGGAGTAGGCCTCCTATTGAAATGAACAGAGAAAGAAACGGCATTGCCATGACAACTGGTACCACGTCTCATGGCCTCTTTCTTTTTGGGCTCTTTCCAGGTTTTCCTGAGAGGGCTGGTGTGTATGAGCGTGGGCACACTCACACAACACGAACATGGGAAGACACAAAACACAGCAACACGGACACACACATAATTAGGCTCAAGATAGCCACAGTAGGAAGTGAGTGAATGAGAATGAATGAGAGAAATTGGGAGGTACACTATGTTGACACCTGCTCATCGAACATCTCATTCCAAAAACATGGTGATTACTATGGAGTTTGTCCCCCTTTTGCTGCTATAACAGCCTCCACTCGTCTGGAAAGGTTTTCCACTATATGTTGAAACATTGCTGTGGGGACTTCCATTCAGCTACAAGAGCATTAGTGAAGTCGGGCACTGATGTTGCGTGATTAGGCCTGGCCCGCAGTTGGCGTTCCAAATCATCTCCTAAGGTGTTCAATGGGGTTGAGGTCAGGGCTCTGTGCAGGCCAGTGAAGTTCTTCCACACCGATCTCGACAAACCATTTCTGTATGGACCTCGCTTTGTACATGGAAGCATTGTCATGCTGAAAGGGCCTTCCCCAAACTGTTGCCACAAAGTTGGAAGCACAGAATTATCTAGAATGTCATTGTACTGTATGCTGTAGTGTTAAGATTTCCCTTCACTGGAACTAAGGGGCCCGAACCATGAAAAACTGCCCCAGACCATTTTTCCTCCTCCACCAAACTTTACAGTTGGCACTATGCATTCGGGCAGGTAGCGTTCTCCTGGCATCTGCCAAACCCAGATTCGTCCGTCGGACTGTTGAAGTATGATTCATCAGAGGAGGCGTTTCTACAGCTCCAGAGTGGCGGCGAGGATTTAGACCACTCCAGCCAACCAAGGCATTGCGCATGGTGATCTCAGGCTTGTGTGCGGCTTTTCGGCCATGGAAACCCATTTCGTGAAGCTCCCGACAAGCAGTTCTTCTGCTGACGTTGCTTCCAGAGGCACTTTGAAACTCACTGGGGAGCCAGGTCCAGCAAATCAGGCTTAATTACAGACAAAAATAAGCTTTTTGTGAGTATGGAACATTTTTGGGATCTTTTATTTAAACTCATGAAACATGGGACCAGCACTTTACATGTTGTGTTTATATTTTTGTTCATTATAGATGACATCACCAAAATGACAGCGGGAGAGAGGCATGTGGGGACCTGTTAGATAATCGCCAGGGCTTAAGGACACACACAGAGTGACACAGGGAAAATGTCACTGTGTGTGTGTGTGTGTGTGTGTGTGTGTGTGTGTGTGTGTGTGTGTGTGTGTGTGTGTGTGTGTGTGTGTGTGTGTGTGTGTGTGTGTGTGTGTGTGTGTGTGTGTGTGTGTGCGCGCGAGCGAGCGAAAAGAATGTGAACAATCCAGGAAAATAAGGGTGGAATCCTACCCAGGGATTAGAACAACGTTTGGGAATGTCACAACGTCACCACTCTGGAGAGGAATTCCCAAACATGGGACAAGGGAGGAGGGGAAGGGCAGACGAATGCACGCAGCATTTTGACTGGGAATGAGCTCATTCATTCAAGAAATGAAATAAATTCCTAATTGAAAGTGAATAGACCTTGTTATTAAAATACGCTAGGAAAGTGTGAACAAACTATGTTCTTGTGTTGTTTTTTACGCATGTGCATTCACAACAAATGAAAGGCTTTAAATTGTTATAAAAAGTAAAAACCATAATCAAAATCTGCATTTTTTACCATTTACCAAAGTCTTAGTTTTTTTCCTCGCTCTACTTTTTTCATTCATATCTTCACTCCGGACGCTTTATCTGGACATGGTTCGTCAGGATCTCCACCAGCCGAAGCTAAGCAGTAACATTAACATGCCTTCTAATTGCAGTCGCTGTACTCATAATATACAGGAGAACGATGGCCTTACGGCGAGGATAGCTGTGCTGCTCGCCCAGCTTCAGACGCAAATGTTAAGGAAACGTAATTTAAGTGTAGGAAAGGATAAAACAGCATCTGTGCCACCAGTAAGTACAGATAGTAACGTTAGTATAAATCCCCTCGCACGGACCCCGCAGCCGGACAACTTCTCATGGCTTCCGGAAGGAAATGCTGCTCATTCAGCCAACAGGAACTTTCAACCGGTTCTACCCATTAAGCGAGTCGGAATCAGAGGCCGAGTCTTCTCTGGTCTCTGCTCCACCCGTTACGGGGTCTGAGCCACCGAAGCTTCCCACCATTAGCTCTGACAAATTGAAAACCCTAGTCATTGACGACTCCATTACCCGCAGTATTAGACTTAAAACAAATCATCCAGCGATCATACACTGTTTACCAAGGGGCAGGGCTACCGACGTTAAGGCTCATCTAAAGATGGTGCTGGCTATGGTTAAAACTGGTTGAGCGTAGAGTATTGTTATCTACGTCGGCACCAACGATGTCAGGATGAAACAGTCAGAGGTCACCAAGCGCAACATAGCTTGAAAGTTAGGGGGAGTTGAGCAGAGGCTTATAACTCAATCGCTGGTAGAAAACTGTTTTCTGACCATCCCAAAATATATCATTTGTAGATAATTGGCACTCTTTCTGGGACTCATCCATAAACAGGACCAAGTCTGGCCTGTTGAGGAGTGACGGACTCCATCCTAGCTGGAGGGGTGTTCTCATTTTTATCGATGAACAAAGACCAGGGCTCTAACTCCACAATGAAATAGGGTGCAGGCCAGGCAGCAGGCTCACTGTTAGCCAGCCTGCCAGCTTAGTGGAGTCTGCCACTAGCACAGTCAGTGTAGTCAGCTCAGCTATCTCCATTGAGACTGTGTCTGTGCCTCGATCTATGTTGGGCAAAACTAAACATGGCGGTGTTCGCCATAGCAATCTCACTAGCATAAAGACCTCCTCCATTCCTGTCATTATTGAAAGAGATTGTGATACCTCACATCTCAAAATAGGGCTACTTAATGTTAGATCCCTCACTTCCAAGGTAGTTATAGTCAATGAACTAATCACTGATTATAATCTTGATGTGATTGGCCTGACTGGAACATGGCTTAAACCTGATGAATTTGTTGTGTTAAATGAGGGCTCTCCTTCTGGTTACACTAGTGACCATATCCCAGCGCAGTTTTGCTAACATTGAAAAAGCAAATTTCAATAAATATATTCTATTTAAATTGCTGCATTTTCGTCTTTTGAGCTTCTCGTCATGAAATCTATACAGCCTACTCAATCACTTTTTATAGCTACTGTTTACATGCCTCCTGGGTCGTATATATTGTTCCTCACTGAGTTCCTATCGGACCTTGTAGTGATAGCAGATAATATTCAAATTTTTGGTGACTTTAATATTCACATGGAAAAGTCCACAGACCCACTCTAGAAGGCGTTCGGAGTCATCATCGACTCAGTGGGTTTTGTCCAACATGTCTCCGGACCTACTCACTGTCACAGTAATAATCTGGACCTAGTTTTGTCCCGTTTAATAAATATTGTGGATATTAATGTTTTTCCTCATAATCCTGGGCTATCGGACCACCATATTATTTTTGCAATCGCAACAAATAATCTGCTCAAGGATCATCAAAAGCTGTGCTATAAATTCTCAGACAACTCAACGATTCCTAGATGCCCTTCCAGACTCCCTCCGCCTACCCAAGGACATCCGAGTACAAAAATGTGTTAACCAACTAACTGAGGAACAAATATGTACCTTGCCTAATACTGTAGATGCAGTCACACCCCTAAAAACTAAAAACATTTATCATAAGAAACTAGCTCCCTGGTACACAGAAAATACCCGAGTTCTGAAGCAAGCTTCCAGAAAATTGGAACGGAAATGGCGCCACACCAAACTGGAAGACTTCCGACTAGCTTGGAAAGACAGTACCGTGCAGTACCGAAGAAGCTCTCACTGCTGCTTGATCCTATTTTCCCAACCTAATTGAGGAGAATAAGAACAATCCATCATTTATTTTTGATACTGTCGCAAAGCTAACTAAAAAGCAGCATTCCCCAAGAAAGAATGGCTTTCACTTCAGCAGTGATGAATTCATGAACTTCTTCCACGAAAAGATCATTAGAAAGAAAATGATGGACTCCTCTTTGAATCTGCATATTTCTCCAAAACTCAGTTGTCCTGAGTCTGCAAACCCTGTGCAGGTCCCTGTCAAGGACCTAGCATCAAGGGAGACAAGTTTTTAATCCTATATCTCTTGACACATTCATGAAAATAATCATGGCCTCTAAACCTTCAAGCTGCATACTGGACCCTATTCCAACTAAACTACTGAAAGAGCTGCTTCCTGTGCTTGGCCCTCCTATGTTGAACATAATAAACGGCTCTCTATCCACCAGATGTGTACCAAACTCACTAAAAGTGGCAGTAATAAAGCCTCTTGAATACAAATCAGCCTATATCGAATTTCCCATTCCTCTCAAATGTCTTTGAAAAAGCTGTTGCGCAGTAACTCACTGCCTTCCAGAAGACAAATAATGCATATGAAACTCTTCAGTCTTGTTTTAGACCCCAGACTGCACTTCTGAAGGTGGTAAATGACCTTTTAATGGCGTCAGACCAAGGCTCTGCATCTGTCCTTGTGCTCCTAGACCTTAGTGCTGCTTTTGACACCATCGAGCACCACATCATTTGGAAAGACTGGAAATACTAATTGGTCTACACGGCCAAGTTTTGGCCTGGTTTAGATCTTATCTGTCAGAAAGATATCAGTTCGTCTTTCTGAATGGTTTGTCCTCTATTTCCAATAAACTTCAGTTAGTGCTAAATACGGCTGCTAGAATCCTGACTAGAACCAAAAAATGTGATCATATTACTCCAGTGCTAGCCTCTTTACACTGGCTTCCTGTCAAGGCAAGGGCTGATTTCAAGGTTTTACTGCTAACCTACAAAGCATTACATGGGCTTGATCCTATCTATCTTTCCGATTTGGTCCTGCCGTACATACCTAAACATAAGCCTCCTTATTGGCCATGTACTCACATTATCTCC